>NC_073693.1:167837577-167987577 GCF_029784155.1 Uranotaenia lowii
ACCGAAACATGGAAATTATTCTGCATACTTTTAGGGACAATAACTATAACATTGCTATAGGGGAGAATGGGAATATTTGATCTCCTTTTCGTATTTTCATCATATGTACTTTCTGACAGCGTGACATTACACGCAGTTTATATGCTCCAAAACTAAGAATGGACCCGTAGATACACTAGATGCATTTTGATATTTATTAAGTACTAGCTGACCCGGTGTGCTTTGCCACACATTCCAAAAATAAATGTAATTTGTAAAAATTCATTTAAATTTAGTTTTTTGTAAGCATTTTTTTTAAGTCGAACCATCATAGTTCAGTCTGACTGAACTGTTCAGATCCAACAACTTTGAAATAAGAGCTGCAGCTGGAGTTCCGAATTGCAATTCAAAGATGGTATATATTATTTACTGAAACTTGATCTCTAAATTTGTTTTTCAAAAAGATCTGAAATTTGTACTCTGTTTTTTAAGCTTCATAATTACTTAAATAATGTCAATATTTATGGATTTTCCACCTTTTTTTCCAAAGTGGGAAGTTACGAACTTCCATAAAAACATTTTTAGCATCTTTTTTTGAGTTATGCCAAATATCCGTACGCAAAAAACTCTCTTATAAAATATGGTCAATTCTTGGAAAAGCTTTTTATCTTAAACTTACATGGGAGCTCCCCCATTTTTTCCAATTTTGTCCCCCACTGTTTGGAGAAGGTAGGCTGATTCACTCGACTCGGGTTTACATAAATTTCTAATTGAAAGAAAAAGATTCGCATTGTACTTTATGGAGATAGAATTTTAAAAACCCTTCAATAGAGTGAATCGGGACAATTTTTTGAGTATATTCCTAATATTCTGTATTATGAGGACTTCCAGCTCCTGATTAGCTTTAAAGGTGTATGTTTTGGAGTTGAAAAAATAATCTATATAAAATTGAAAAAAAACGATGAAAAGGATTTTTAATAACCATTTTCAAACGGATTTTTTCACCATCCTCGCCCTTCGAAACAGTTTGAATATTGCGCGAATTTTGCGCCAAAATTATGTTAAAAAATGTTTCGCATATGCCAAACTCGTGGACATGAGACATTTCAGCTTGAATTTTTTCCAAACAGCATATTTTCGAATTTATATAGTGCAAATTTCTTTTTTTCTACTAAATTGATTAAAGCAAAAAATAAAAAATATTTAAAAATATCAGTTGCATCACTTAATAAATTCTCAGCGTTTTTTATTTTCTTTTTGAAAGTCAAATATTCAAAAATGTTGTCAAAAACAATTTCTAAGTTTACATTTGTCCCGTATATTGGGGCAAGTGTAAATGCAAAGTTTATTTCCAGATGCGTCAAAGTAATGGCTTTGAAATGGATCTATTAAGTACTTCTGTTTGTATGTTTTATCAAGTTTCATTGATATACCTGCAGTATCCCTGCAGTATAAATTTATGTTGGTTACTCCACTTTTAACAAATGCTGTTCAAAGCAAATGACCCTCATTACAAACACATTTCAAAATGTTTAATATCCGCTTCCGTTTCAACATTCAGAATATCCCTTCTGGTCTTTCCAACATATTAAATCATTTTGAAGATGAATTTCTTAAAAGTTCGACGTTTGCCTTTGCCCCACCGTGTAAGTTGACAGGAGGGAATATTTTTTTAGCACTTCAAGGGTATGATAAAAATTTCTTATAAAAATTTTGTTTCCAGTTGAATATCAGTTCTAAAGTCTCACATTTCAAAAAGAAGCGGATTGAAAGTCTCTTTTATGCAGCCAGGTAACACAAAAACACTTTTCGTGTTAAGTACGTACTTGAATTGGTATGTAAGCAAAAAGTACGACGTTTTTTCCAGAATTTTTTAAAATAAAAAGTTTTCATTTTCATTTCTAAATTCGTTTCAATTGTGTATTTTGGCCGATGTAACAATTTTTAGAAGAAAATATATTTTTTTATTTTTTTGTAACAGAGAAAAGTTGAACGTTTGAACGTTTGAACATGTTCATTGAATAAAAATTCTTTGGGAAAATCAGTTTATTTTACTGATACCTTTCACTTATGCACACGTCAGTCTTATCTTATCCAATTTAAAGAAAAGGCTCTTGATCAGTTCATGTGTTGGATAGGTTTTTTTTTATCTTCTTAAAATTTAAATGGCGCTTGATAAAATTTGTTCATGTTCAACAAAATGTTTCCGATCTATCTCTGTAGAAAACATCTTATTGATATTTCTGTTATCAATATGATTCAAAAATAACCTTGTAGGCAAAATGGGTTAAAAAATTGTATGTTAATTCTTTACTTTCTGTATTTTTTTTTAATTGTCCGAAAAGTGTCATACCATTATTTCATTAGCATCAGAACTAAATTTATATGTTTTAGACATTTATTTACACGTGCCGTGTACAATTAAGCAAGAAAAAACATATCTAGGATGCATATCGCTCCCACGTGCATAAGAAATAAAGGTACTTGGTTGAGAAACAGGCGCCTAATTATGAAATTTTTCCAGCGATCTATGAACAGTATGATTTGATTACTATCCACTTGCGACGACGTTTGCTTGGCCTTAGAGACAAAAAATAAACCCCTCAAAGAAAAAAAATCTCTAAAAATTAATGCCATGACTTTTCAACTTCAGATTTTAGCAAAAAAAAAAGTATAGGTATGTTTTATTCGATCGGCGGAATGTCAATCTGGGTCACATCTAGGCGTCATTCATAACCATGTGCTGTACAAATGAGTTAGGAATCAAGTAGAAAACAATCACATCAAGGCTTCATAGCGCGACGCCTTGCATTGAAAATATGCTTGGTTGAGAAATACGCGCCAAAATATTCCTACTGATCATTATGCTATGCCTGGGTTACTATCCTTTTGCGACGTTGGCCGCGACGCCTCGACCATAGAGACGAAAAACAAACCGCCCAAAGGAAAAAAAAATCTCAAGAAAATGGATGTCATGACTTTAATTTGTTTCGAAAAACTACAAATTTTGTATGGAAGCCTCTCCTTCCTTAAGTCGGATGGAGTTTTGACTATTACAGAAACCATCACCGGCTTCAAAAACCCTCAGACGCCAGTTTTGACGATGATCGGTTCAGTAGTTTCCGAGTCTATAGGGAACAGACAGACAGACAAACATTCATTTTTATATATAAAGAAAGGGACACTTGGTCCTTTACTAAAGGAATTTTGATCCTCAATTCAGGGTGCCCTGACCCTTGGCAAAAATCTAGTAAAATCCAAAGATAAGAGTTCTTTCAGATAAAAAATACATCTTTTTGGACTCAATTGGATCAATTGAATCCATAACATACATTTAGGAAAACTTTTTATAGAAAACAATGAAAGTTTACTATTGCATTGAAAATACGGGATAATAAAGTTTATATTATACTCTAACGATTACACTAGTTTACAAAATTTTTAAAAGATCGTGAACTTGATTAACTGACCAACATGTTTAATGTAAAATCGGGCGCTGAATCCGAAAATGAAATTCAAAGAAATCTCAGTAGAACCGTTTTTGAGTTATGCTCCAAATATGAAATTTCGGAAAAATTTAAAAAGTTCTTGTACTTAGATTGAAATATCTCGGACGGCATAACAGTAATTTGAAATTTCTTTTTTGCATATTGAAGGTTAATAAATTTTCTATCGATCATCTGAACACTGTTTTTTCGTTTGACCAACAGTATTGTTGATATTAGTGACTTTATGACGAAAAAAATTATAAAAAACGAATTTTTTTAGAGAAAATTTTGTTTCAACGAAAGTTTTTGACTCGATGATAGCGTTTAAAAAATCTGATTTTCTTTTGCGCTTACTTGTCAATTCAAAACAAAGATTTCAAGTGGTTATTTATTTAAATCGGTTGAAACCGCAATAACTTTTCTGTTTCAAATCCAATCTAGTTACAGTCTTCGGGTGAAATATTTGTCTCATTTTAGGCTTTAAGAAATTCAACCATAAAATACAATCAGCTAGTGATGAAAAAAGTTATTGATGAAAAACCAGTATTTTTCGTTCCTTCCGGGCAAAATACCTCAAAATTTTATTCACGTTTGAGACTCAAGCAACCCCTCCCTATGGTCAGATCTTCCTGAAACTTGGCATGAGACCTTCTGGTAAGCTAATAAATAATTTTGACTTGGTGCGAGTCAGATTTATCATGTTTCATTCTTCCTATACTATGATAAGTGTACTGCGGTTCGTTAAATTATTAAAAACTACAAAAAATACTGTTATGGTAAAGTAGCCATAACTTCTTCAATTTTCAACCGATTTTGATAAATAACCACTTGAAATCTTTGTTTTGAATTGACATTTAAGCGCAAAAGAAAATCTGATTTTTTAAATGTTACCATCGAGTCAAAAACTTTCGTTGAAACAAAATTTTCTCTGAAAAAAGGCGTTTTTTATAATTTTTTTTCCTCATAAAGTCACTAATATCAACAATACTGTTGGTCAAACGCAAAAACAATGTGCAAATAATCGATAGAAAATTTATTAACCTTCAATATGCAAAAAAGAGATTTCAAATTACTGTTATGCCGTCCGAGATATTTTAATCTAAGTACAAGAAGTTTTTTAATTTTTCCGAAATTTCATATTTGGAGCATAACTCAAAAACGGTTCTACTGAGATTTTTTTGAATTTCATTTTCGGATTCAGCGCCCGATTTTACATTGGAAATGACCTTCAGTTTATTGAGTTCAAAAATGCTGTAAACTAGTGTTATCATATAGAAAATGATATTTTTATTATATTTTTTTCATGGGGGAACAGGGCCGTAGGAAGAACCGACTCATGGGGGGGGGGGTTTTGGTGACTAATTTTTACCTATGATTTATTGTCTAACCACACACGATTAAAAAAAATTAAAACAAATTATAATTGTTATTATACAATTTTTCATTTTTATATACTTATTAATAGTTTTCGTATGAAATAGTAACTTAAGAAAAGACACGAATGCCAAAAGAATGGTAGAGTGTAATTAATAAAACCTTTAAAAAGTCACTTTAGAAAAGTGTTCCTTAGCCTAAAGTGAGCTAAATTTTTTTACAGAAACCTCTAGAAACAAAATATGAAATTTGCTTTCATCGATGGTTAAATTTTTTGAATTTGTTTAACAGTCTGGAAGATCAAAATTATTTGATTTGAGCATAAAAAAAGTTTTTTTTAGGGTAGCCTTCAATTTATTAAAAAAAACTTATTCTGTACTCAAATAAAACAAGCCTAATCTTCTAAACTCTTTTGCAAATAACAAGATTCTAGCCAACGATGAACATAAATCAAATTTTCCAAAAAAAAAACAGTAAGAGATCCAAAAATTTTCAAACAAATTTGCCTGATGCAATCAAACAATATACCGAAAAAATAAAAAAAAAGTTGTGCAGATTTTTTAGGTGAAGATCAGGTACATGTTTTTTAAACTGGAAATATTTTTCATAAAGGTTCAATCGCATACTAAAAATCCTGTGGATATTTTTTTAAATATAATTTGGGATATTTTGCATTAATCAAAACTTAGAAAATCAACTCAAATTCTACTTTATATTTGTGATTTTCAGCTGAATTGTGTGTACAAACTTATTCTGATTAAAAACTTTGAAACCTGGAAATTGAATTGACAAGCAAATTTTTGAGTTAATGTCCTTTTGAATTTCTCAACAGTTTTATGTTGATTGAAAAACTCATCCACAAGCTATCGGTCGAAGCAGCGCTGCCGGCAGAAGGCGAGCTTGACGAAGCCCCTCTCGAGGACTGTTGGGATACCATCAAAACAGCCATCAACAGTGCTGCGGAGAACGTCATCGGTTATGTGGAGCGATCTCGACGGAACGACTGGTTCGACGAGGAGTGTAGGAGGGTGATGGACGAAGAGAATGCCGCGCGGGCGGCAGTAGTGCAGAGAGGCACCCGTCGAAATGTGGAAAATCACCGACAGCGGAAAAGGCAGCGAGTCCGACTTTTCCAGGAGAAAAAGCGCCGCCTCGAGGAGCTGGAGCAGCTGCATCGTTCCCAAGAAACACGAAAGTTCTATCAGAAACTCAACGCATCCCGCAAAGGCTTCGTGCCGCAAACCGAAATGTGCCGGGATAAGGACGGGGGTATCCTGACGGACAATCGTGATGTGATCAAAAGGTGGAAGCAGCACTTCGAACGGCGCACATGCAGGAGATCAAGACTGTGGGGGAAGGTACATCGCCGGCGTAGCCAACGACGAAGACGAGCCACTTCCAACGATGAGTGAAGTTAAGGAAGCCATTCGCCAGCTGAATAGAAACAAGTCGGCTGGGAAGGATGGCATCGCAGCTGAACTCATCAAAATGGGCCCGGACAGGTTAGCCGATTGCCTACACCGGTTGATAATCCGGATCTGGGACATAGAACAGCTACCGGAGGAGTGGAAGGAGGGGGTAATATGCCCCATCTACAAGAAGGGCGACAAATTGGACTGTGAGAACTACCGAGCGATCACTGTCCTCAATGCCGCCTACAAAATGTTGTCCCGAATCCTACTCCGCCGCCTAACGCCACAAGCAAACAGATTCGTGGGAAGTCATCAGGCCGGCTTCATGGAGGGACGGTCTACGACGGACCAGATATTCACATTACGGCAAATCCTCCAAAAATGCCGCGAACACCAAGTCCCTACGCACCATCTATTCATCGACTTCAAAGCGGCATACGACACGATCGACCGTAACGAGCTATGGAAAATCATGGCCGAGAACGGCTTTTCCGGGAAGCTGATCAGACTGATCAAGGCGACGATGGATGGAACGCAGTGCTGTGTGCGGATTTCGGGTGAATTGTCGAGTTCATTCGAATCGCGCAGGGGGCTTCGACAAGGTGATGGTCTATCCTGCATGATGTTCAACGTGGCGCTAGAAGGTGTTATTCGACGAGCGGTGGGCGAAATGCGGGGCACGATTTTCAACAGATCCAGTCAACTTATCTGCTTTGCCGATGACATTGATATAGTCGGCAGATCATCTGCGGCGGTGGAGGAGATCTACCGCAAACTGAAACGCGAAGCAGGAAGGATTGGGTTAATGATTAATACGTCCAAGACGAAGTACATGCTGGCGTGCGGATCCGAGACATACCGAACCCGCTTGTCCAGTAATAACAAGGTCACGATCGACGGCGACGAGCTGGAGATAGTCGAAGACTTTGTCTATCTCGGCTCACTGGTGACCGCAGACAATGACACCAGCCGTGAGATCCGGAAGCGAATTATCAGTGGAAGTCGTGCCTACTATGGACTCCACAAGCAACTGCGGTCGAGAAGACTTAGCCCTCGCACGAAGTGTAACCTGTATACGACGCTTATTAGACCGGTTGTTCTCTACGGGCACTAGACATGGATATTGCTCGAGGAGGACCTGCGTACACTCGGAGTATTCGAGCGACGAGTGTTTAGAACCATCTTTGGCGGCGTACAGAAGAACGGAGTGTGGAGGCGAAGGATGAACCACGAGCTCGCGCGACTCTACGGCGAACCCAGTATCCAGAAGGTGGTGAAGGCTGGCTGGATACGCTGGGCGGAACATGTTGCGAGAATGCCGGATGACTGTCCTGCAAAACAGGTGTTCGCCACGAATCCGGTAGGAACAAGACGAGCGAGGGCGCAACGGGCGAGGTGGTTAGACCAAGTGGAGCGTGATCTGGCGAACGTGGGGTGCCCGAGAAATTGGAGAACGGTTGCCATGGACCGAGTGAATTTTAGGAATTATGTTCGTCAAGTTATGTCGTAAGACGGAATACTATGTAAATAAAATAAATAAATAAATAATAATCCACAAGCTAAATCTTTTTCCGAATTTTAAATCTAAATTCTAAACCTGAGTTCAAAAATTGAACTTGGAATCTGTTTCCGAAGCTTAATTCCAGATCAGAATTTCATGAGCCAAATCCTAGAGCTCTCATCCATGAATCAATTATTTAAATTCTTTAGTGCTGGTTAAATCTTAATTCATTATTTCAATTATTTATTTTTTATCTGTTTTGTGAATCTGATTTGAAATGCGAATTTCGAATGATGAAACAGAATCAAGTTTTCAATTTTGGATCTCCACTTAGAAGCCCGCCTCCTATCAAAAATTGATATTTTTCTGGAATTCTTCAACATGTAAGAACACAAACTTCATAAATGGAAAAAAATCGTTTCTTTGTCTTTCCATAAAAAAGATTACATGCAGTAAAAATTCACGAAAAAAAGAGTACGCTCATTTCTCGATCGAAAAAAATACATGTCATCTGAAAATAGTACGTATGGAGGTAGGGAATGATGCTGAGGATGTTAGCGAGAAGCTAGCGAAATACTTTAGTATTTGTATTTAAAAATGCTGTGACTAAAATCTAAGGAATTCATCGAAGACCTTCTCGAATCACAGTTTCATTCAAGCCAGGAGGTTTTTCTAAGATATTTTTTTTAAATCTGCTATGACTTCTTTCCAGAATCAAAATTACTCGTTTTGCACGGCACCCTTCCAAATAAACGAACTTCAAATCAAAATTACTCGGGGTCTTGGAGAAATTTTGAAAAATGAATTTAATTATTTTCAAATTATTTGTAATGTTCCATAGTTTTTACAAAATGTCCACAAAATTGTTAAGCAAATGATTATCTATTTTTAAAGTTTATCTAGAAAACTGAATCTGATAGAAAAAAAAAGTTAATTTGATATTTGGAGTCAACATTCTTTGTGATCCTTTTCATAAATGATCATCGATTGGAGAATTCAACAAAGTACAGTGAGGGGCAAAATAAAGTGTCCAAATTATTTTTTTTCAATTTCTTTTATTTTTCTGGTTAAAATTCAACGAAAACACATCGTAATCATTTTTAAAATATTGTTTATTATGTTCTTTTCAATTTTTGTTAATGTTGCGCTGGAAAAAAAAGAAAGTTTTTCTGATAGATAAAAAACAGTTAATATTCCAAAAAAAACAGGGGCAAAATAAAGTGTCCAGATCAGTACAGCTTCAAATAACTCAAACTGAAGGCAAACAAGAACGATTTAATAATGGGTATGGCCTCCTTCAGCCTTCAACACCTCCTGCAAGCGCTTCGGCACACTTTCAACAAGGTTGTGCAAGTGTTGTGGGTCGAGTTCCTCCCACGCATGCTCCATGGCATCAAAATAAGTATTTTTAATTTGTCACACCAGTCTTATCAATCAGAGCATCGAAGATGGCCCACAGATTTTCGATGGGGTTCAGATCAGGACTTTGTGAAGGCCATTCAAGGGGTTTGATGTGGCAGGAACGGGAAAATGACGTCATCAGATTGGCCGTATGCTTCGGATCGTTATTCTGCTGTAAAACGAAGCGCTCTCCGAGGCCCGTCTTGATGAGGGATACCTCGAGGTTTTCCGGCAGGATATTGCAATATGACTCAGCTGTCATGATTCCGTCAATTTTTACCAAATTGCTCACCCCACCCCAAGAAAAGCACCCCCACACCATCACGTTACTTCCTCCGTTGCTCCGTGCTCGATACCAATCGAAAACGCTTACTGAAGAAGATAGTAAGTTACCGAAATACCGGTATCTGAACTTTTCATTTACCGTGGTTGAATTAAAAGGAATCTTTCGATTGCTTTGATTCAGAGGAAAACATTGTTGTGGGCCGACGAATCCAAATTTGAGCTATTCAACCGGAAGAAGCGGGATCATATGTGGCGCAAGTCGGGTGAGGAGCTCCAAGACCGCCATATCCAAGGAACAGTCAAGCACGGAGGAAGTAACGTGATGGTGTGGAGGTGCTTTTCTTGGGGTGGGGTGGTAAAAATTTGGTAAAAATTGATGGAATCATGACAGCTGAGTCATATTGCAATGTCCTGCCGGAAAACCTCGAGGTATCCCTCATCAAGACGGGCCTCGGAGAGCGCTTCGTTTTACAGCAGAATAACGATCCGAAGCATACGGCCAATCTGATGACGTCATTTTCCCGTTCCTGCCACATCAAACCCCTTGAATGGCCTTCACAAAGTCCTGATCTGAACCCCATCGAAAATCTGTGGGCCATCCTCGATGCTCTGATTGATAAGACTGGTGTGACAAATTAAAAATACTTATTTTGATGCCATGGAGCATGCGTGGGAGGAACTCGACCCACAACACTTGCACAACCTTGTTGAAAGTGTGCCGAAGCGCTTGCAGGAGGTGTTGAAGGCTGAAGGAGGCCATACCCATTATTAAATCGTTCTTGTTTGCCTTCAGTTTGAGTTATTTGAAGCTGTACTGATCTGGACACTTTATTTTGCCCCTGTTTTTTTTGGAATATTAACTGTTTTTTATCTATCAGAAAAACTTTCTTTTTTTTCCAGCGCAACATTAACAAAAATTGAAAAGAACATAATAAACAATATTTTAAAAATGATTACGATGTGTTTTCGTTGAATTTTAACCAGAAAAATAAAAGAAATTGAAAAAAAATAATTTGGACACTTTATTTTGCCCCTCACTGTACGTATGCCTGAGCTGGAAGATAGCTATCATATTTAGAAGCTTTGATAGATTATAAAAGAATCAAACTTATCAACATTTAAAACCCATCTTACGTCTTTCTTGCAAAACCTTCAGTCATCAATGTATTTCATTCTTTTCAGCATCCTTGAGTATCGGACAACTCGCGAGTCGATAGTTTGATGTTTTTCTTGGTTTGAAAATCATTATAATTTTAAATTTATAATTACTGGTTAGCGTTCAGCAGCGGCCGTCGGCAGTTCCAACGTGCGGCTCATCCTTTTTTGTATTTCTCGCTGAAGTTTTCGCTTAAAATTTTGCATTAGCCAAACAAGGCCTGCAGCAAGTGACGTGTAAATTTGCCAGCGCATGGTTTCTTTTGGAGACGGTTGAAGGTTCGTTTGAAAATCACCAAAAACCAGTAGGAAAGTAAAATCAGCCTCAAAATACAAATCTCCCACAGGGAAAATCTCCTCCCTTAAAAGTAAGAAGAAAAAAACAGTACCAAAATTCAAATTTGGTAGCAGTTTGTCGGATTTCATTTTATTTTTTCATGACTTGTGTGCGCTGCTCCAAGGTGATGTCCTTTCTCATGTTTCTGAAGACGAAAAAAAGATCCAGACGGGACAAGATGATATCGGCCCGACCAATGAAAAGCTTCAATTAGTCGCACTATTATGAACGAAGCTACTGTTTCCGCACGGCCTCGAAAGATCGTGTAGTTAAATTTTTCGGTATCGAGATTTCTGTTTGATACATTCACGCTCATTTGCGTATTTGCTTTCTCATGAATGACACTGCAAGTAACAGAAGTTGACTGAGACAGGTGTTCTCAACTTTTTTACAAAAAAAATACGTTTTTCAAAAGTTCCATAGTCTCAGTAAAATACATAAATCAAATTTTGCATGAAAAAAAAATAAATCCTTTCATCTGGCGCCGGTTCACAAAAAAGGCGACAGGGGGGATATAACTGAATCATTTATGAAAATTAAATCTACCTCATATTATTATTCTTTAACAAATCTGGCATGCTTACAGTAACTTTTTTATGCAGAAATAAATGAATTTTCACACAACTGAATCAGTTTGTTCACGGATGAGGTCCAGTTGAAATTGAAGACGATATATAGGGCAAGGGCCATAAAAAGCAGTCGTCCATATGAGCTTAGCGTTTTAATTTTTCCGGTTTTGCTTGAGGAGGATGTCTATTGCTACGACAACAAAGACACGCCCAATGTACGGGATCTCGCCAATGAGGACTCGATGTCCAACTGGCAGCAGCTGTGGGACAGATCAACGAAAGGAAGGTGGACCCATCGTCTGATCCCGCACATCGGGAGCTGGATAGGAAGAAGGCACGGTGAAGTGGACTTCTATATGACGCAATACCTGACTGGTCATGGATGCTTCATGAAGTACCACTACCGGTTTGGACATGTGGCTTCGCCATATTGCCCAAATTGTGGTGACGAAGAGGAAATACCCGAGCATGTGGTGTTTGTTTGTCCGGGGTTTGCAGCGGTACGTACTTTCATATTTGCCGCCTGTGGACCTGACACGACAGCAGATAACGTCGTACGGAGGATGTGTGCGGATTCCAACACTTGGCATGCGGTCAGCGATGGGTTCACCCGGATCATGACTGCCCTGCAGAGGAGCTGGAACCAACGGCAGTCCGCGAACGGTGTAGGATGACTCCATCGACGGAGAGCATCTGAGTAGTGTGCGTCCGATCCCTTGATCGAAGCTACAAAGATAAAGCACATCTTCTGCGTGGTGGAGGTCAGGGGTGCGCCGCGAACGTGTGTAGGATACCCCAATGTCGGGGGGTATCCGAGTAGTGCCGCTTCCTAAGAGAGAAACTGCGGGGATAAGACTTTACCTTCCTCGGACATCGGTCGGAGTAGACTGACCCCATCGACGGGGGGCTGTCGAGTAGAGTGCGTCCGACCCCTCGGTTTGAAGCTACAAAGATAAGACAATACCTTCCGCGTAGCGGATGCCGTGTGTGCGCCGCGTTCGTGCGTAGGATGCTCCACCTTCGGGGAGTATCTGAGTAGGACGATTCTCAACGACAGAAGCTGCGGGGATAAGACTTGACCTTCTTCGCAGTGGAAATCGTTGGGAAAGGGTTATTCCACGTCCGGGGAATACCCACGGGTAGAGTGGCTCTCGACGCCGGGTGAGCCATTCGAGTCGGGGTAGGATGACGTCTTCGTCGGGAATCATCCGAGTCGTTGCGTTAAGTCCCGCGCGTGTGCCGTGACAGGCGCGAGTCTAGGATAAGCTGCACTCGATCAGGCACACGACGGGCAAGGTGGCAGAGGTCGGGCCTCGAGTCGTTAGAGGAGAGGTCAGGCCTCAAACCTTCAGGTGGAGAGGTTTGTGTGGTCAACATCTCCTCGCAGAGACTCGAGATTTCCACACAAACCTCTCCTCTTCGCGACTAGAGGCCTGATCTCTCCTCTAACGACTCGAGATCCGACCCCTCCTCGCATCGACTCGAGGCTACCCCTCCTCAGCACGATTCAAGGCCCGATCTCTCCTCTAACGACTTGAAATCTGACCTCTCCTCGCAATGACTCGAGGTGACCACTTGTACCCCTCCTCTTGTTGATGAGGGGGCCTGATCCCTCCTCTTACGACTCGAGACACGAGGAGATGTCGGTTCTCAAGTCGTTAGAGGAGAGTTCAGGCGTCGAGTCGTAAGGAGGAGAGGTTTTGCTTAAAGTGATCTCGTTAATGATTATTGCCTTGGAGCGCATTAGCGCGAATAGACCTCCCACTATTGAAGAATAGTGTACTAAACAGTTCGAGGTGGGAACCAGGCCTGCGGCCCCAGGTGGACTTTATGGCGTAGGGGTACTTAGTATCATGAGTCGTCCAATTGCACCCAGAGTAGCATACTGGGGGGACTCGGTCGCTCGCCGTGCCTTGGAATGCAATCCGTAAAAAGGATTTAACACCTGGGTGATCAAGTAAAAAAAAATCCGCTCTGGCTATTTTTTGCTCTGCGCAGTTGTTCCACCTCCCCGTGGTGCAGAGTGGAAACAAGTCTGCTTAATTGACATACCCCTTTTAATCTTCAAATTAAAAAAAAATTGGCTTTCATCCAAATCTTCTCTCCTGGTTACAATCATATTTAACTGATCGAACGCAAATCGTTCGTTTCCAAAACGAATTATCCAAATCTGTAGCTGTGACCTCTGGTGTGCCTCAGGGGTCTCATTTAGGACCTCTCCTTTTCATACTGTTCGTTAACGACATTTCCTTTATTCTAAAACGGATTGAATACCTAATATACGCCGACGATATTAAACTATTTCTGAAAATAAAAACAACCGAAGATGTTGAAACATTTCAAAACGAAATCAAAGTTTTTTTTGAATGGTGCAACAAAAGTTTACTTCAATTGAATGTTAAAAAATGCAACTCTATATCATTTAGCAGAAAGCAAAGTTACCCCATCATTGAAACAAAATTAGGCAATCAACCAGTACAAAAATGCAAAATTGTAAGGGATCTCGGCGTCATACTGGATTCAAAACTCACGTTTGTAGAACATCAGAACAATATCATCAATAAAGCAAATTGCATGCTAGGATTTGTAAAACGTTTCCGCAAACACTTTCAAGACCCATACACCATAAAATCACTTTATATATCCTATGTTCGTTCGATATTGGAGTATTGTAGCATCATATGGAATCCTTATTCAAATATTCACGAGCAACGTCTCGAATCAGTTCAAAAACAATTTTTGTTATATGCGCTACGTAAAATAAATTGGATCACTTTTCCTCTGCCTTCGTATGAATCTCGTTGTAAGCTTATTGATATAGAACCTCTCAATAAACGCAGAGAATTTTCCCAAATTGCATTTGTAAATGATGTTGTTACACAAAGAATAGACAGTCCTGAATTACTTTCAAAACTAAATTTTTCCTGTAGGGGAGAGCCCACTGCGACCAGTAGTTGATCTATTGTGGTGTTTACCCCGCGTTACTATATGCTGTCAGGTTCACCTGCACTATTGATTGGAGTGACAGTTGATTGCTGACTAAGCATTTTATCCCAATCGGGTATGATATCAAAGATGTATAATCGAACCTTCTTAGGGCTGATATGCAGCCATATGTCTTGTGCGCTTATTAACTTTGCCCCAAGTACACGCTCTCTCCTATTTAGGAGGGCGCAGCAGTTGCATAGAAGATGCTCTGCAGTTTCTTTTTCGAACCCGCAGAACCGACAGTCGTCGTTTTGAATAATGTTTATCCTTTTGAGATGCTGTTTTGTTGGACAATGTCCGGTCAAGAGACCTGTGTAAGTACTTAGTTCGTGCTTACTTAAGTTCAACATGTTTTTTGAGAGTCGTGCGCTTGGTTCAATGAATCTTTTTGCCTGAGTTGCTCCCTCCGCTGTTTTCCAGTTGGAAACAATAGTGGTGCTTTCCCAGTTCTTGAGCTCCATAGTCAAGGCACTTCTCGATACTCCGCAGAAAGGTTCAGGTCCAATCAACAGTCCCTGAGATCCTTCCCCAGCTAGTTGGTCTGCTTCTTCGTTCCCTAGGATACCGCAGTGGCCTGGTACCCAGAATAAAGATACTCTGTTCCTTATGGCCAGGTTTCTTAGTGCAACTACACACTCCCAAACTAGTGTGGAGTAACATGTGAACGAACTTAGTGCTCGGAGAGCAGCCTGGCTGTCAGAGAACATGCAGATACTTGTGTACCTGTATCCCCTTTTCAAGCAGGCTAAACTGCCCCTACTTTCATAACAGTCCCATATGCAAAAACAAGCAAGCGAGAAAATCAGCTTTTTTCTGTTTTGGAATATATTTTTAAACTATAACCATTACATTCAGCATAAACGAAAATCGTTTGATGGAATGTGTTCTAGGTTGTCATAATAAATCGTACGACCTGAAATTTTAGAAATTGGGCCATCGGTAACGTCGGGAGCACCATTTTATTCGTTATGGGACTGTTATGCGAGCATATTTGAGACCTTTTTCAAATCTACTCGCATAACAGTCCCATCCAGAATATGTTTTGCTAACCAAGCTACTTTCTTAAACTTAAATTTGATCATTTTTGAGCTTCTAAATGCAGTTATCAGAAAAAGAAACACACTTTTGGAAAAATATCGTGAATTTTTCATTGTAAGTTGAATCTTTTTACGATTTTGATTGCATCGGTTAGTTTTTTGCTCAGGAAGACATTCCTTCCTTCTTACTGACCTGCCTTCGAGAACTAGTGTGCATAATTCGACATCAAGTGAGTTTAAATCTTTTTTAAATGATTCGAAGCAATAAATCAAAGACTATCTCGCCGAAAGAAGCATTGAAAAGTAACCAAATCCGTGATATTTCACATATGGGATTGTTATGCGGGTATATTTCATATGGGACAGCCACAAGTTAATTTTTTTTTCAAAATTTCTAGAACAAAATCTCTTTTTTTATTGTTTTATATTGAAGCCTTATGTTCAAAATGACGAACTGTCAGGTTAGATGAAAAATGACGAAAATTCATATGGGACTGTTATGCGAGTAGGGGCAGTAAAGTGCATTCTAGAATTGCTTGAATTTCAGCTTGGAATACTGTTGGCCAGTTTCCCATAGGAATTGAGATCCTGAGTCTAGGTCCGAAAACCCCTGCCCCAGTTCTCTTATCCATTTTTGACCCACCAGTGAAGAATAGGATTGATCTGGGAGGAACCGCAGGTCCACCTGACTCCCACACGTCCCTATCATTGATAGTTACATTGTATGGTATGTCTAGGTTGAAAATAGGCTCCATCCAGTCATCATTTTTCACAATAAGTGAGTTTAATTTAAATTTCTTTAGGATTTTGAGGTGTCCTGTAAGATCTCCTTCATAGAAAGTTTTGTGTTTGGAGAGTCTCAAGGCACTACGTTCCGCCTCTAACTCAATGAATTGATGTAGAGGCAGAATATTTAGTAGTGCATTCAGAGCCTCATTCGGTGTGCTTCGCTTTGCGCCAGTTATAGCTAGCGTTGCTAGTCTTTGGAGCTTCGCTAGTTTTTTCTGGGCCGTAATTTGCATAGTTTTGGTCCACCATACTAAGGAGGCATAAGAGATTTTGGGTCTTATAATAGCTGCAAATATCCAGTAGATAATTTTCGGCTGTAGTCCCCATTTTTTCCCTACTCCTTTGAGGCAGACCCATAGAGCTGTTGTAGCCTTAGCGATTACATGCTCTATCTGTGGGTTCCATGATAGCTTTGAGTCTAGTACTATGCCTAAATATTTCACTTGTGATTCGAGGTTTAACACTTCCCCATCTAATGTTAGAGGTTTTAGTGTAATTTTTCGTCTCCTAGTGAAGGCTATCACAGTAGTTTTGGAAGGGTTTATGTTTAGTCCCTCTTCCCTGCACCAAAATAGTGCGTAGTTGAGTGCAGTTTGCATTCTATTAGACAGCACATTCTCATGTTTTCCCCGAACTATAATAACTACGTCGTCTGCAAAGCCAATAACTTCGAATCCCATGGATACAAGTTTGTTTAGGAGGTCGTCCACTATCAAGGACCACAACAACGGTGATAGAACCCCGCCTTGGGGACATCCCTTCGTTGGTGTGGCTTTGATTGTAAGTCCTCCCAAGCTTGCATAAATGGTTCTGTTTATTAGCATCGCACTAGTCCAGTTAACAATTGCCGAGTGGCACCCTCGTCTTTTCATAGCTGTTTCGATTGAAGTGTGAGATGCGTTGTCGAATGCCCCTTCAATGTCTAAAAAAGAAGCGAGTGCTATTTCTTTTGACACTACAGTCTTTTCTAGTTTTTGTGTAAGGGTATGTAAGGGTATGTAACCGTGAACATACCTTTTTTGTAAGCGAACTGGAAGTTGTTTAGCTTACTTAGGCTAAGATACTGCGATTTAATATACTCTTCAAGTATCTTCTCCATTATTTTCAAAATAATGGACGTTAGACTAATAGGTCTGAATGCCTTAGGTTGTGTTTTATCTTTTTTCCCTGGTTTCGGGATAAAGATCACGCGCACCTTCTTCCACTGAGTTGGAATATGACAGAGGGTCATACTAGCGACGAACATCTCTACCAAGGCAGGAGTTACCATTTGTTTAGCTTGCTGTATTTGAATTGGTATAATTCCATCTTCACCAGCTGCTTTGAATGGTTCGAATGTACTTATTGCCCAGTCAACCATTGAAGGTGTAAAGATTGTGCGTGATTTGCGAAGTGCTTCATCACGTCTGACATTGTGAGTGAGTCTTTCAATCGGAGTGTCATTAATCTCTATTCCTTCAATGGATTCTTGGAAATGCGTACTTAGTAGTAATTGAAGCGTTTCATTTGGGTTTGTAGTGAACTCCCCGTTCTTTTTCTTCAATTGACCCAGTCCATTTGAATGTTCTTTTGATAGAACTTTCTGGAGTCTGGCAGCTTCGGGTGTAGTTTGCACGGTTTCACACATGTGCTTCCAACTACTCCTCTTAGCTTTTCGAATGTTTTTATTGTACTCTGTTAGGGATTTACGATAATTGTCCCAGCTTGAGTCAGCTTTTGCTTTGTTGAAAAGTTTTCTTGTTTTTTTCCTCAACTTTTCTAGTTGTCTGTTTCACCAAGGAACTTTCCTGTTTGAAACACGTTCCTTGAGTGGGCAGCTGGCTTCGAAAGCATATATAATTTTATTTGTGAACCTGTTTGAAGCTTCCTCTAATTGTTTTGTTGTTCGTATTTTCGTTTCCAGATCATCAACGAGCTGTTACCGCAGCACGGGGAAGTTACATGGCCGAGGGGCCACGGAAGTGAGACTTGTGGGATTCGCCGAGGACGTGGTTCTCCTGGCATCGGGCCCATCAACCGAAGAGGTCCAGCTACTCACCGCAGTAGCTATTGAGAAGGTGGAAAGTTGGATGCGCTCCAAGGGCTTGCGTCTGGCTCACCACAAGACTGAGATGGTGCTGATCACCATTCTGATTTCAGCACAATCAGGGACGATTGCAGCTGGACCATGCGCAATCGAATCCAAGCGTGCGATCAAGTACCTGGGGTGATGATCGACGACCGGCTGAGCTTCACGGCCCACGTCGACTATGATCGAAATTTAATCTTTTCAAAAACAATCCTTGGCGAGCTAGCATTAGTTATTCTGAGTTAAAATTTCAATACAAATCATACATTCCAACAACTTCCAAGCTACACGAAAATGAATTGTTGATTACATGACCTTTTGTGATGTTCGTTCATATTTTATATTCATGAAATGGCGGACATGTCTCAAAAAAGGCTATTTGAGGAAAGTTTTGGAAGTCGATAAAAGGCTATTTGAGGCCCAATATGAGACTTTCATACTGAAGGGATGCGATTGACATGTCACAAAAAAGGCTAAATATTTGAGGAACATTTAGTAACTTCACGTCCAAAGAAGGCTATTTGAGGCCCTATATTTATGTAACTTAAATACTGAGTGATGCGATTGACATGCCACAAAAAAGGCTTTTTGAGGAACGTTTTGGAACCAAGTCCATAGCAGGCTATTTAGGGCCCAATTTGTAACTTTAATACTGAATAAATGCGATTGACATGTTACAAATAAGCTACTTGAGGAACATTTTGTAACTTTCATGCTTGCATTCGAGAATATTCTTATCAATTACCTTTGAAACCTTTAATTAAGCTGAATTCAAACTTTGGAGGCACTCGTTTAAGTTGATATAGGACTTTTGGTTGCTTGGGTATCTATAGTCGTCTGGAACGGTCATATTTGAAAGGTCACATGACCGATAGATTGATCTTGAAAAACGATATTTTGCTTAAGCTAGATCCTACATCGCACATCAAAATGGCGTAAATGATGACACATCTTAGTCCGAAATGGTAGAAGGAATTATGGTTTTCCTCCCTTGCTTTAAAGGGAGTTGTATGTTTTATGAACGTAAGTTATTCATTCATCCTGCAAGAATTTTTTTTTTCAGAAAAGGACAACGTTTACAGATAATTTGAGAAAAATGATTTCAGCCCTCTCAAACCCAATAAGGGGCCGTTCACATACCACGTGGACAACTTCGGGGGGGGGGGGGGAGGGGGGTGTGGAAATGTCCACGCTTGTCCACGCTTGTCCACGGAGAGGAGGGTAGGGGTTTGGGTCATGTCCACGTGGACGGACATACTTTCAAAATATTTTCTAAAGGTGTTTTCTAATGGTGTTTTCTAACTGTCAAATTACAGGTATTTAAAAATAAAATATCTCAAATCTGTCCACGTGGACATCCGGGAGGGGGGTAGGGGTTTTCCAAATGTCCACGCTTGTCCACGGAGGGGGAGGAGGGGGTAAAAAATCTCATTTTTCTGTCCACGTGGTATCTGAACGGCCCCTAAATGATTCGTTGAAAAGTTCTCAGAAGTTTAGTTTTATGATTACAAATAACTTTTGTTCTACACACAACTATATCGATGAGGAAATTAAAAAGAATGCATGACCGAAGAGGGTTCATTTTCAGTAATTTTTCGGTTGTAGTTTTAACACACTTCAGCTATTTTATCCTAGATTTTGTAACTTGCATATTAGGACTGTATTGTAGCTATATTTTTGGGTATTTTTGTTCAAATGGTTTAAAAAAATCTGAGGATTCGACATAACAAAGCATCAATTTCCAACAGAATTCCACCAATTTCCTCAGAAGATTTTTGGTTTTGATGAAATACACTTCAAACAATGAGATGGAATAGAGAGGGCAGAAAAGAGTAATAGAGATTAAGTTATCTAGAATAACTTTCGATAAAGTCTTTTAAAAATTTGAAGGTTCGCTTTGCTCTACAGAACCATCAAATGCTCATAAGCGTTTTGATTCAATAGCGCTGTATTAGGTTTTATTAATTCTTATTTTTAGTGCATGGAAAACATTAAAAGGATGGGAAACGCTCTTCAAGGATTTTTACAAAATTTGCGAACTGTTAACTTGAAACAAGTCCCTGCGTTCGAAATCCCCAGAAGCTGGTTGAACAATCAGATTTAAATCATTGCAGAAATATCCCCGGGCTCTTCGGGGGATTCTGTGTATGTTTTTTTTTTGTTTGTGTGTTGTCTTTCCGATTTCCTGCACGCCGTTGTCAGATAGGAATAATTTTTCAACTTTTCGTTTTGCATTTTCCCCAGAATTCATAACCAAGCTCACGATTCGGGGTGAGTTAGCTTACTTCTGAAGGAACCAAAAAAATCGCTACCTGGAAACGTGGTTCGAAAAATGTGTTGCAACATATTTTTTTGGGGGATTTTCGATTTTTTTTCGACTGCGTGTTTGCCGATTCTGGCTGCTGCTGATCGGGCGATCATGAAATATTTCACTTTTCTCGGGGGCATCTGCAGGCTTCTCGGAATATTCCTCGGACTTGGGAGGCGTTTCCTTTTTCTACCGTTCGGTTGCAGCCCGATTTTGAAGAGTCAGGCCGATGTTTGGACTAAGGTTTTTTCCCCAAAATTTTATGAATCAACCTTTCTACCGGTTTGCACTACTGATCTAGACCCCGAAGGAAAAAAGCCACATTTGAAAGGATGGAAGTCGTCGGTCTGTCGGATTGTGTCTGATACTTTGAAGGTTTTATTCGGCCGCTTCTGTAGTCTATCATTATTATGAATAATGACAATCTCGTCATATGAGCCGGTGTCATTTTATCAGAAAGAAGTGGGGTATGTTTCCGTAGAATGGTAAAAAAATCTTAAAATTTCAAATTTTTGGTGTAATATAATTTGTTTAGTTGCTGTTAACCTTTTGAACACCGAGCAAAAGGAGTATACATTACCGAAAATAAACGAATCAAATCAGTGAATTTGCATAGTTTTCTTAAACAGCTTATACAAATGCATGTTTAAGTGATATTGACCAAATTTGAATAGCAGTTATTTTAGGAAATGATGAAAAATGAAAACTTTTTTTATTTTGTACCGATATTCATATAAACTCATAGGTTAGTTTAGGTTGGGGTTGCCATATTAACCCTCATCCGTCTTTGAAATTTTTACCCGTTACAGTCCCTGGTGTGTCAATTTGACACTCCTGACTAAAACCAATATATCTCTCTTGTTTCTCAACCAACCGATTACACTAGTTTACAAAATTTAAAAAAAAATCGTGAACTTGATTGACTGACCAATATTTTTAATGTGAAATCGGGCGCTGAATCCGAAAATGAAATTCAAAAAAATCTCAGTAGAACCGTTTTTGAGTTTTTTTTTTTTTAATTGAACTAAGATTTTATTGATTGAAAAAACTCAGTGGAAACCTTAATGAACTTTCGTTCCTCTAAAAGGTTTCTATAGTAAATAGCTTACAAAGAATTCAACTTAGTGATTTTTGCTTACATTAACCGCTCTACGTTCGCTTTTAAGTTAGTTAGTTAGGCTCCAAATATAAAATTTCGAAAAAATAAAAAAAATTCTTCTACTTAGACTCAAATATCTCGGACAGCATAACAGTAATTTGAAATCCCTCTTTTGCATATTGAAGGTGAATAAATTTTCTATCGATCATCTGAACGCTGTTTTTGCGCATGATTATCAGTATTGTTTATATTAGTGACTTTATGATAGAAAAAATTATAAAAAACGTATTTCTTTAGAGAAAATTTTGTTTCAGCAAAAGTTTTAGACTCGATGGAAGCATTTAAAAAAAACTTGATTTTCTTCTGCCCTTAAATGTCAGTTTGAAACAAAGATTTGAAGTGGTTATTTATCAAGATCGGTTGAAAATTGATGAAGTTATGGCTACTTTACCAGAACAGTATTTTTTGTAGTTTTTAATAATTTAACGAACCGCAGTACACTTATAATAGTATAGGAAGAATGACACATGGTAAATCTCACTCGCTTCAAGTAAAAATTATTTATTAGCTTACCAGTAGGTCACATGCCAAATTTCAGGAAGATCTGACCATAGGGAGGGGTTGCTTGAGTCTCAAACGTGAATAAAATTTTAAGGTATTCTGCCCGGGAGAAACAAAAAATATTGGTTTTTCATCAATAACTTTTTTCATCACTAGCTGATTGTTTTTTATGGTTAGTTTTCTTAAAGCTTAAGTTGAGACAAATATTTCACCCGAAGACTGCAACACGATTGGACTTGAAGTAAAAAAGTTATTGCAGTTCAGATTTTTTTTAATGCTATCATCGAGTCTAAAACTTTTGCTGAAACAAAATTTTCTCTAATAAAATACGTTTTTTATCATTTTTTCTATTATAAAGTCACTAATATCAACAATACTGTTGATCATACGCAACAACCGCGTTGAGATGATCGATAGAAAATTTATTCACCTTCAATTGACAAAAGAGGGATTTCAAATTACTGTTATGCCGTCCGAGATATTTTAATCTAAGTAGAAGAACTTTTTTTATTTTTCCTAAATTTCATATTTGGAGCATAACTCAAAAACGGTTTTACTGAGATTTTTTTGAATTTCATTTTCGGATTCAGCGCCTGATTTCACATTAGAAATGACCTTCAGTTTACTAACTTCAAAAATTCTGTAAACTAGTGTTATTATTCACATACAGCACTTCAATTTTCAATTATTCAAAAAGTCTAAGAAAAAAATCCGTAAAAACATGCTTTGAAAAAAAACTATAGATCAGCTATGAAATGCTCAAAACAAAATTTCACTGAATGTTCATGAAAGCAGAAGTTAGAATTTAAAGGTTGCATATAAGGATTGTTTTTTAATTTAAGATCATGACCACAAAGAATTTAAAAAAGTGGTGTAAAAACCGTACTTTCAAATCAATGAATGTCGAAATTGTTTAAGGCACACCAGATAAATTTTGAAAAGAGGATTGGAGAGTTGACGTAATTTGGGACATATTTGCATTTTTAGATTGTCAAAATAAGAAACACAGAATTTTTGATGAATTTTTAAAGGTAGTTGTTTTTCGAACTTTTCGTCAATTTGCAATTTCTCAGGTTCTCTGGCACTTCCGTAATAAATTTGTATTCACCAGAAAACTAATTTCATATCAATTTTAGTGGTGTAATTACATAAGCGCTTGGACACTGCGTGATTTTTTTTTAGCATTCCGTAGCTGATCTACACTCTTATTTCCGAAGCTTAATATTTTAGGATTTTTTCTTAGACTTTGAATAAGGGAACATTGAATAATTGTAGAAGAATAATGTCAGAAAAACATATTTGAGTTGCGTTACGAGAATTCCAAAACTATAAATTTTGTAAAAATCGGTTGAGGAACAAGAGAGATATATCGGTTTTAGCAAGGAGTGGCAAATTGACACTCAAGGTCTGATTAGGGAGTTTTTTTTTCTTGGGCTTTCAGGGTGCGTCAATAGAAAAAAGTAAAGATGAAAAATGGAAAATTTCAAAAATTCATTGAGAGTCCCTAAAGAAATTGTATTATTTGGATGCACCCAGGCCCGTGCAAAGGACCCGTCCATGGGAGGTTTTCGAAATTCAAATTTAGCTAAAAACAATATCAATAGGGGAGAGTGGGGATACTTGATCCCCTTTTCTTATTTTCACCATATCTTTTTGGGGAAATTTAGCAACTCGCCGTCTTTGACATTTTCTGACAGCTTGTAACTTCAAGTTTCTATGCTCCAAAAATAAGAACGATACTTGAGCCCGTTGATGAACTAGAAGCATTGTCGTGGGAGTAAAAAAATTGCGATTTTTCTGAAGTTAGGGGAGACTCGATCCCCTATTGAAGGAGACTTGACTTCTTATTCTGGAAGCCCTAATCCTTGTATAAAAATCAAACAAAACCCCAAAATAGAATGTTAATTGACTATTTTGGTCATGTTTGTTCTCATTTCACAATTTATAGCAGACATAAGAAGAAAATTCTATCACTTTGTCTCAACGCTAATAACATAGCATACTTTAAGGCGCTTTTTTATAACTAAGAGAAAATTAATTATTTTTACTCTTTTCTTCAGACAATTGTTTGATAAATATTAGTTTTTGGATTAATATTAGTAATTTCGTAATCAGCAATCATAACGATCAATTCAGAAGAAGAATATGCCGTTTGGAAGGGGGATCAATTGTACCCAATTCTAGGGGATCAATTGTACCCATAATCAACATTTTAGAAAACTTTTTCTGAAAAAGTTTTCCATTGCTTTGAAAGTATGGCATTATGAAGTTCATTTTACGCTCGAACGATTGATACATTGGAACAAATATTTTTTTCATAATTTTCCCATGTAAGGATCATTTTAAAGTGATGAAAAAAGATCTTCAAGTAACATTTTGTGAAATTTTTCAAACAAAGTTCAATGACTCAAACAATTATTTTGTTAATTTTTTTTAACTACAAGCATTGTTATTTTGCTCATTTTGGCACATTTTTCTAGAACATTTGATCTTTGTAAGAAATTCCAGTTTCGAGATATAGCTAAGGAATCAAGTATCCCCAGGGATCAAGTATCCTCATTCTCCCCTACTAAATAGGTATACACAATAAATAGGGAAGTGGAGATGCAAATTATTTTATAACAACCTTTACTTACAGCAGCAGCTTCTGTGTTCACTTCTGATACAAATCCTATACATATTTATAACTAAATTTTTGTTACAAATTCAGATTTCATGTTTCTGGGTAACTTTGATCATTGTGGTTTTCACATATCTCATCATCCTCCAAATTATTGTTTTGATACAAATTAGCACAGAGAGTTTTAAATATCAATAACAATTGTTTTTGTTTAGACTAAATTGATTTTGTTAACGTTTTCTATCAAAAACAAATATACTCAAAAGGTGGACAATGTTGCTGCATACATTTAAGGGCAAAAATTGTAAACATTTCTCAATATTTTTTGGCATTAAAAACAAATGAAATTTTACCTTCATTTAATTTCCTAGGTCCTCCCACTGTTTCTATGTTCTTTTTTCATTTAAAATAATCCATTTAATGTAGTTTTAGCCATTTGTTTTATACAGGCTCCCTTATAGAAAGTATTCGTTTTTTTATATCAAAAAATCATCATAGAATTCCATAGAATTCTTAGTATTTCCAAGTTTATCTTTCATATAAAACAACCCATTTGCTTCTAAATGCTATCATTTTACCAGTGGAGGTGTTTGTTTGTGAGTCTTCGAAAACACAGATATTTTAAAACTTTAAAACTACATTTATAATAGTAATTGAAATCACCAACTACAAACCAAATTTAGCCTATTTAAAACTCAATTTATTGGCTTTCAAACGTAGAAAACTGTTTTCAGATATTTTAACTTCAGACTTAGTTAATAATGATTATCTGCCAAAATTGCTTGTTTATCAAAGTTTCCCCAGTTTACGGTATTCATAGAGTTAAGTTGATAACTCAAGGAAACAACATTTTAGTGCTTATGTTTTAACGATTGATTTGGTAAATTTAAGTGTCCTGAACTCGAATCTTTTTTCAAATTTGAACTATCGCATTGGGTGATACGGAATTTTAAAATGAGCCAGTTTTAAGTGAAATCAATCATTGATAACCTACATTTAAGAAAAATCTGACTTTGATTTTGTTTATTATACTTCATTCAATAAAGGAATAATATTTTGATAATGATGATGCATTTCCCAAAAAGTAAAATTCAACAGTATTTAAATATTTGAAAAATATGATTAGGTACCTACAAGTACTTTTGACATTACTTCAGGAAGTTTAAAAAACATTTGATTTCATTCAATAAATTTGTTGAAACCTGTAAAACGATTTGATTTATGCTTTAAAAAATTTCTACTATTCAATTTGGTGTTTCTTTTAAAAATCGGTAATTTTTCAATCATCACTTTTTATTATGATTTGATGTTTTATTTATTCATAAATTTGCTATTTACATTATTTCTTCAATACTCCACTGGTAAAGCCACATAAGGAGTACCTAATTCATATACTACATATAATACTTATACCTTGTAGCATTATAATTAAGTTTGTCTAGCTATTTTGTTCTGAGCGTGTAGTGATTGAGTAAAAAGATACCAAAGAATGAGTGTTTAATAATAAGAGTGTAGCTGTCAAACGCGCACGTGGAAAAAACAACACAAACAAAAAGCAACAAACAACAACAATCATCAACGTACTCAAAACAATCAACGTTGGAAAACGATTAGGCGGTAAAAATTCGCCATCGCGCGTTAAACCAAAAGTGTCCGCTATCGTTTGGTGTCGCAGAGCTGTTGGCATCGGAAAAGGAGAACATTCCGGAGCTGTTGGATGAAAAGGTGAGCCAGTAAAACCACTTGCAGTGGATCGGATAAAGGCAGTAATTTCTTCGACTCATAGGTAGCGGAAAAATAAGTGCTCCCCGAGTGTGTCCAGCAACAAAGGAAACCGAGCGAAGGTAGCATCAACTCGATTCCAGTTAAAGCGACTCAGGTAATAAAACACTTTTCCTTCAACGATTACCTCTTAAACAACCAGCATTTTGCCGTAGATTGCTGAGGACTTGCAGAACAAAATAAAAGGCAAAAGAAGGAGAAAGAAAGCTTCGCAGCCTCGAGATAAGGCAAAGGGTGAGTCTAACCTAAAATAAAAGCCCTCTCCTGGAGACTTTAAAGTAACTGCTCGATTTTGTAGTGTCGTGTGCCTCGTAAATCACGCAGCGGGTGGTACCTTAGATCCAGCAGAAGACAACGGCCCCATTGGGGGAGTGCCTTATTATTGTGCTGCATGAGCCAATCCTAAAGTCGCAATGAATTTCAATAGGGTCGTTTTTGGGAGCTGAGAAAATCGCTTTTCGGGACTCGATTTTCGCCATCTCGGTTTTGCGAGTCCCGTTTTTGCGAAATCAAGCTGCGGACGTTGCGAGAGCCAGCCGGAAGTAGGCGGAAGTGCTCCGGGCAGCTGTGGTACGCCCGTCGAAGCAGTGCAGCCTGGCAGGGTTGCCAGTTCTACAGATACGACTGTGATAAGAAGAAAGGAAGCTGTGATACCCCTGTGCCGTCCAAGCAGCTGTGATATGATTGTTGTTATTGTTTTGATGTTATGGTAGGAACGGGCCCGTGAGTAATAATGTAAGCTAGCTTAAGTTTTTAAAATGTCGTGTGTAAGTAAATAATTATAATTGCTACAGATTTGGGTTTTGCGTGATTGTGTTTTGGGTAAAAGTTAGCCGAGCAGCACACACTGAAAGTCAGTGGTGCTCCACCTGTTTCATTGGCGCCCAACACAAAAACCCATTAGTTTATACTACCGTATACGTTTAATATTTGTTGTTTTGGTGATTTATGCTTAGTTTTGTGATTTTGTGGATTTGGTTTTTAATTTTTTTTCCAACTGCCACATTTTAATTTAATTTTATTATAGATAAGCATAATTATTTTAAGTTCAGCATGGATTTCACTCATTTATCAGATGAGGAAATCTCCTATGAGCTTGCCTTGCGTCATGTAGTCAATGTTGGGCTCACGACGCATAGAGCAAAAGTGCTCAAGTTAAAATCTGTAGTGCAAGAGGATAATTCAAGAAATGTAAGACACTTAGATTCCAATCATGTCATGACTCCAACAAATAATCTGGAAAATTGCCAGCGTAATATTGACAGTATTCAACGACAAATTGATTCGGCAAATTCGACAGCTAACACGGAGATACTAAAAGCCTTATACTCGCGTCTGTTACATTACAAATCTCGTTTGTCAATCATTGTTCCGCCAGATTTCTTAGCGGAAGCTTTATCAGCACTTAGCATGCTAGTGAATGATTTATTGAAGGATCTCAATCATGTGCTTAATCCAGTGTTGCCGGTGCAAACAAGTGCAGTGAACACAGAGTTGGAGGAAACTCGCTTGAATGAGGCTGAAGGTGGCTTTTCTGCAGCGTTGTCAACAGGATCGGGTCAAACGCCTACTCCACCAGGGTTTCACTTCAGTGAGGCGATCCAGCAACATCCAGGAGAATCCCAACAGCAAATACAGCCGCAAGTTTCCGGTGAATTATTCCAGGCGAAGCAATTGCAGACGCTATTGGATCAGCAGCGAGAGCAGATTCATATGGAGCTAAAAAAGCACGAGAATTTGAAGCTGCAGCAACAAGAAATCAATCGATTCGGATTGGCTCAAGCCACCCAACCACCTATATCGGCAGTTCAACAACAGCAACAACAAGATTTGCTGGAGCAACAGCAGCAACTGATAAGGCAGCTACGAATCAGGAATCAACAGTTGGAGCAAGCGAACCAACAACTTCAAAGACAAACAATGCAACAACAACAGCAGGCACCATATCGTGAGGAACCCGTTCGTCGCATTCCAAAGGGAATCCACAACTGGCCGTTCAAATTTCGTGGACAGCAGGATACAACATCCTTGAACGTTTTTCTTGATAGAGTTGAGGCCTTTGCTTCCTCTGAAAACTTAGACCAAGAAACTCTCCTCGCGAATATAAAGCATCTGCTTGAAAAAACCGCTCAGGATTGGTACACCCGTGCATTCGTCGAAGGGCGACTGACGTCGTGGGAAGAGTTCAAACGGGAGATACGCAAGGAGTTTCTGCCAGGCAGTTACTCGCAAATTCTTCGGCTGGAAGCGTCCTATCGTTTCCAAGGGCAAAACGAATCATTTGCAGATTTTCATCGTGATATCTCCATGCTATTTCGCTTCATCACTCCGCCGATCTCGGAAGAAGACAAAATCTTTATAATGAAGAAGAACATGTGTGTGGACTATGCCATCATTGTAGCAGCAGCAAATCCAACATCCGTAGCTGAGCTTGTTAAAATATGCTCCAGTTATGACGACACACGTAGACTTCTGAACTGCCAACGGAAAATCCCATTCCCGCACAACAGCTTGTTGGAACCGAGTTTCGCCACCCCGTCACTACAACAGCGAACAGGTATAGCGTCGACCAATCAGCGATACAGCAGGGTCAACGTAGTAGAAGAAGATGACAGCAGAAGTGTCACCGAGGCGGTACAGCAACCAGAAAGCGAAGACCTGCTAGCAAAAATAGAGGAACTCGAACAGCAAGTATGTGCATTTAAGATGCAGTTGAATAAGCAACGTCGAGAAGCACCATCGATGGGGCCAAGAGCACCGCAACAGGCAAGACCTTTTCAACGACAGCAAGAGCACCAATTTAATCCTCAGCGTAGACAAGAAACTGGTTATCAACATTTCGCAGTGCAGCCCCCAGAGAGCGCAACTTACCGAACACAATCCAATGAGCCGATCGCATACCCACAGAGACAATTTCCGGGAAGATTCTCACAGTTACCAACACAACAAGAAGATCGACAAAACGCCGCTGAATCTCTACCACAACAACAACCTACAGTGTCAGGACCTTTGTTGAAGGTTTGCTGGAACTGCGACGAGGAGGGTCATCGTTTCATGGACTGTTCGAGACCACAGGCTATTCTGTTTTGCTATCGATGTGGCAGAAAAGGCTATTCACTACGCAGCTGTTTCACTTGTCGTACAGATTCGGGAAACCCGCCAGCGGAGAATCGGCAATAGAGGGAAACAGTTCTCCGTTCTTTAATAATCCCTCAAACGTACTTGACTTTCATTATCTGCATTCTATCGTCATCAAAACCGGAACAGATAATCGACCACATGCACAAATTAAGATCCGGAACAGGGAGTTAACCGCACTCTTAGACAGTGGAGCTACGTGCTCTTTATTAGGAGGCAAAATGCCAGGAATTGTGCAAGAACTCAACTTGGTGGAAGAACCCATAAAAGGAGGTATAAGGACAGCAGATGGTACAAAACACGCAGTTGAAGGTTTCGTTAGATTGCCAATAGAGTACAACAACCGAAAGGACACTCTACCACTCTTGGTAATCCCCAGCATTCCTGATTGCATTATTTTAGGCATGAACTTTTGGGAAAAGTTTGGAGTAAAGGCCATTTGCTGCATGGCCGATCAGATAAACGACGGGCAGGAAGAAGAACCAATGAAACCTCTATCAGCAGAACAAAAACTCCAATTGGACGAAGTCGTCGACAGTTTTCCAGTAGCAACAAAAGGCAGCCTAGGAAGGACGAGCTTGTACGAACACCGCATTGATGTGGGAAAGGCAGTCCCAAAAAAGCAACGCTACTACACAATGTCACCATATGTTCTCAACGAAATAAACAAGGAGATAGACAGGATGTTAGAGCTAGACGTGATCGAGGCAGCGCGATTCTCACCATGGAACAACCCCTTGGTAGCCGTGAAAAAGAAAACTGGAAACTACAGAGTATGCTTGGACGCCCGTTATCTTAATTCCATAATGGTGAACGAGGGATATCCAATACCGCAAATCTCGGCGATCATAAACAACCTCGGAGACTGTAGCTACATATCATCGCTAGATTTAAAGGATGCCTTTTGGCAGCTGCCTCTGGAGGAAAACTCACGTCAACTCACGGCTTTCACGGTGCCACAGCGAGGGCATTTCCAATTTAAAGTCGTTCCGTTCGGTTTGTGCACAGCAAGTCAGGCGTTATCGAGGATAATGACCTATTTATTTGCAGATCTGGAGCCTAAAGTATTCTGCTATCTGGATGACATAATTATTTGCTCAAGAACATTCGAAGAACATATACTGATGCTCAAAGAAGTGGCAAGCCGCTTGAAAAAAGCTAATTTAACAATTTCGGCAGAAAAATCAAAATTCTGCAGAGCAGAGCTGAAATACCTGGGTTTTGTTTTGAACGAAGCAGGATGGAACGTAGACGAGGAGAAGATCAGCTGTATTTTGAAGTTCCCAACACCAACAACACGGAAGGAGGTACAACGCTTTCTCGGATTGTGCAACTGGTACCGCCGTTTCATTGCAGATTTTTCCAAAATTGCTGCACCTCTAACGGAGCTTACAAAAACAAAGATCAGGTTCAAATGGAACGCTGGAGCAGAACAAGCATTCGCAACACTAAAACAGGCTCTCACATCAGCTCCGGTATTAGCAATGCCAGACTACAATAAACCGTTTGCTATAGCATGTGACGCCAGTGACATTGCTATTGGAGCAGTTCTAACGCAGGAAGTAGATGGACAAGAACATCCGATATGCTATTTCTCACAAAAGCTTTCGTCTTCTGAGCGGAAATATTCAGTCACCGAACGAGAATGTTTAGCTGTAATAAGGGCTATTGAAAAATTCAGGGCATTCATTGAGGGGACAAAATTTACAGTATTCTGTGACCATGCTGCCCTGAGTTACCTTAGGTCGCTGAAAAACCCTACAGCTCTCATGAGCCGTTGGTTGCTGCGTTTGAATGCATTTGACTTCGACATCAAATACCGCAAAGGAACAATCAATGTGGTCCCTGATGCGCTGTCCAGAATTGTCCCAGAGGACGTTTTTGTTGTGACTACAGAAGCAGACTCATGGTACACGCAATTGAAGGAGCAGGTGAAGCAAAACCCAAGCAACTTTCCCGACTTCAAGCTGATCAACAATGAGCTGTACAAAAACTGCAAATGTAAGGATGAGATTGGAACGATTACGCACAAATGGAAGAAGATTGTTCCAAAGCACGAGAGGTTGGAGATGATCCGAAGGTTCCACGACTCAACATCATCGGCACATTTGGGATTCATGAAGACTCTCCACAAACTGCAAACCTTCTTTTACTGGCCGAAGATGGCGGAGGATGTAGCAGCTTACATCAGGACATGCGATACATGCAAGGCATCTAAAGCAGCGAACACGGCGATGATGCCAACCATGGGAGCAGCGAAACCAGCACGATTACCATGGGAACTGATCTCGGTTGATTTTGTTGGTCCGTTAACAAGATCGAAGGCGGGAAACACAGTCATGTTGGTCATAGTAGACTGGGTGACCAAATACATTATAGTTCATCCCATGCGCGCTGCAGACTCCGTTAAGATGGTAGACTTTCTGGAAAAAGAAGTGTTTCTGAAATTCTCGAAACCACGTATAATCCTATCAGACAACGGTAAGCAATTCCTGTCGACAGCGTTTAAAGGTCTTTTAGCGAGACACCGGATCACACACATGGCTACAGCTTACTACTGTCCAATGGTGAACAACGCCGAACGAGTGAACAGGGTTCTTATAACTTGTATTAGGGCGTTAATTGAAGAAGACCACCGAGACTGGGACGCCAACCTATCAGCTATTACGGCAGCTATAAACAGTGCCAAACACGAAGTAACCGGCATAAGTCCGCATTGCGCTAACTTTGGAAGAGATCTGCTGCTTCATACGGATCTGTATACGCAGCAACACATTAACACACCAAAGGACCCCAAAGTGGCACAGGAGGTGCGTTTATCAACTATTCGGCGCATACACGAATTCATCCAACAACGAATAAAAAACAATCACTTGAAATCGAAACAGCGGTATGACGTCAACAAAAAACCGGCTCCTTTCAATGTAGGAGATCTAGTATGGCGTCGCAACTTCACTCTCTCATCGAAGGCAGATCACATCAACCGGAAACTGGATCCCAAGTTTGTACCGGCAATAGTTAGGAAAATACTGGGAACCAACCTATACGAATTGGAAGATGTCCAATCAGGAAAGCAGGGTCGGTATCATGCCAAAGATATGAAAGCCGACTAGTATCGATTCAAGCTATGTAAGCAGTTGCTGACAACACACACTCAAAACACGACATTGAGACGGCTGATGGACCTACATACACACATTGAAACCTCGCCTCCAATCCTATCGGACCACAACAACACGTTCCTGACGCCGAATCAGCGTTGAATTGCGCTTGGGATATTGGAATGCCGGAAATCCTGGAAAGTACAGTAGCTCCAAACACCACGTCGCTGCAGTCAAAGGGATTGTCAGGACAACATCAAGAACCCCGCGGATTACAGTTTTGCGCAGAAGTTGTGCGGAGTAGACTTCATGACGGCCGCTACTACCTTATCGACTCTCTGCCGCAAACTACCAATACCGCCTTGTTCCAGCTATGACGCAGATCAACCACCATTTGTGAACCACTACGCTCAATGCGCTAAAAACACCGTTAGCCGATCGGGAAAAATCGTGCCACCATCGAGGGCATTTAGCAGGATCATCGCTCGCTATCTCCTCGAATCATCACAGCTATGACGACAGGCTAGGTCTGTGAACGACTGCGTTACCGCCGAAAACACCGTTGCCGATCGGGACAAATCGAGCCATCGTCAAGCGCAGCGAGCAACAACACCTTTCACTACCTCCTCGCTTGACGACTATACAGCTACGTCCATCACCAAGGGTGATCAACAAAGAGATCTTCATAGACTCAGCAAACACGCACAGCGTCAATCACCACACTACACCGAACGTGACAGTATGCCCGACTAGAGCATTAGTTAACGCCTTCGCGAGCGGATAGAGCTCATCCGCAGCGACAGTGCGGAACTCACGCTGCAAACCTGCTCCTCGAGCGACAGCAGTAATTTCCTCGACATGGACAACGCATACTGAAGCAGTACGGAGTGTGCAGGTATCGTCTGGACAGGCTCCTCAGTAAATGGAGGTCAAAAACAGGACCATGCAGACCGAGAATACCCGGAAATGACTCCTCAGTGCCAAGGCGCTTCCCGTTCACGAACCGAGAAAAATCGTACTCTGTGGGCTGGACGCAGTTCACAGAGAGTTTCGACTAGAGACAGCGTTGGTTTGTCAAAGCTAGGCGAATCAATGCATCACCGAAATAGACACCTTTTCCACCCGCAAGGCCTCCCGCGGGCTAGCCGTTAGTCAGGGCGAGAGAAACTGACCGTGTTCATGCTAAACGCAAACACGCCGTTACTGGAACGTGACAAACCAGGAAGCTCTCTTGAGCGCGATCCGTTAGTCAGGGCGAGAGAAACTGACCGTGTACATGCCTCGCGCTGTCACGCCGTTACTGGAACGTGACAAACCAGCAAATTCAGCTATGCAAGTAGAAACACGACTGCCAACAACGGAGCACCACTCCACGAAAATCCGGACAGACAGACCGTTTGCCGATCGGAACAGCGAGCCGCGGAGAGCAACATCTGGACAACAGCACCATTAAACCAGCTATGAGCTACACCAGCTACGAAGAGAGTATACTCCACCAAAATACAACCTTAGAACAAAACAACAAACCGTACTAATCTGGAATGGTGTCACTACATACGAGATGAATCCAGTATTCGAACCACATGCTGAACTAGTCCTAATTTTAGGGGAAGTAGCATAAACGGGGTCGTCAAGAAAACCCTCCATTCTAAAGCAACGCGATCTGGAGGCGCGGTAAAACCTCCATTCGGGCTCTTGGCGATCAGGGAACTAAATTCTCCCTTTCCATGGATTTGCTGCTTTTCCCTCCTTTTAATCACCATATTTTTTAACCTCTTTTTAATTTTTATATTTGTTCAATGTTTTGTGTTTTTGAGCAAATTTGTAACGTTTAAGCTACTGTTTTGTGCTTGTAACCGTAGCGGAGGCAAGAATTTGAAAGTTGGTACAGGAACGGTCAGAGACGATTTGCCAAGACTCGTTGGCGTTCGGTCAAGTCTTCCAGAAGTCGCTGGAGTAGTATTTTCGATTTGGGCCTATAAGTTTCGATCTGGCAAGCATTGTTGTGGCTTGCGAAGTTTCGTGGTTGCCTTAGGGTGGCCAGACCGATGTCTCTGATCGTTGCCTAGGTATAGAGGTTTTTGAATTTTTCATGAATCGTTTGTCTCCGATTCATGAAAAATTCTTCCGTTGCGGTAGTGTATGTAGCATTATAATTAAGTTTGTCTAGCTATTTTGTTCTGAGCGTGTAGTGATTGAGTAAAAAGATACCAAAGAATGAGTGTTTAATAATAAGAGTGTAGCTGTCAAACGCGCACGTGGAAAAAACAACACAAACAAAAAGCAACAAACAACAACAATCATCAACGTACTCAAAACAATCAACGTTGGAAAACGATTAGGCGGTAAAAATTCGCCATCGCGCGTTAAACCAAAAGTGTCCGCTATCGTTTGGTGTCGCAGAGCTGTTGGCATCGGAAAAGGAGAACATTCCGGAGCTGTTGGATGAAAAGGTGAGCCAGTAAAACCACTTGCAGTGGATCGGATAAAGGCAGTAATTTCTTCGACTCATAGGTAGCGGAAAAATAAGTGCTCCCCGAGTGTGTCCAGCAACAAAGGAAACCGAGCGAAGGTAGCATCAACTCGATTCCAGTTAAAGCGACTCAGGTAATAAAACACTTTTCCTTCAACGATTACCTCTTAAACAACCAGCATTTTGCCGTAGATTGCTGAGGACTTGCAGAACAAAATAAAAGGCAAAAGAAGGAGAAAGAAAGCTTCGCAGCCTCGAGATAAGGCAAAGGGTGAGTCTAACCTAAAATAAAAGCCCTCTCCTGGAGACTTTAAAGTAACTGCTCGATTTTGTAGTGTCGTGTGCCTCGTAAATCACGCAGCGGGTGGTACCTTAGATCCAGCAGAAGACAACGGCCCCATTGGGTGAGTGCCTTATTATTGTGCTGCATGAGCCAATCCTAAAGTCGCAATGAATTTCAATAGGGTCGTTTTTGGGAGCTGAGAAAATCGCTTTTCGGGACTCGATTTTCGCCATCTCGGTTTTGCGAGTCCCGTTTTTGCGAAATCAAGCTGCGGACGTTGCGAGAGCCAGCCGGAAGTAGGCGGAAGTGCTCCGGGCAGCTGTGGTACGCCCGTCGAAGCAGTGCAGCCTGGCAGGGTTGCCAGTTCTACAGATACGACTGTGATAAGAAGAAAGGAAGCTGTGATACCCCTGTGCCGTCCAAGCAGCTGTGATATGATTGTTGTTATTGTTTTGATGTTATGGTAGGAACGGGCCCGTGAGTAATAATGTAAGCTAGCTTAAGTTTTTAAAATGTCGTGTGTAAGTAAATAATTATAATTGCTACAGATTTGGGTTTTGCGTGATTGTGTTTTGGGTAAAAGTTAGCCGAGCAGCACACACTGAAAGTCAGTGGTGCTCTACCTGTTTCAACCTAAACTAATCTAAATATTCTAACTAAATCTACAAATAACAAATGGTACTATATAACAGTTGTCTTTTTTTTCAATAAATATAAAATTGAAATTATAATAGAAAGATGTTATAAGATTTTGCGAAAGATGTTCTTTTATACGCTTTCTCAGTTGAACGTTATTATTAAAAGTTCCACATTTGTCCTCAAAATAATTAAAATTTTCATGCCACTAAAGGCAAGAGAACGATCACCAATAGAAGAGGTAACGATAGGGCGACCGAGCACGTTTCTGTTTCTTGTAAGATAGGGTGGTTAGAACGATTAATTGTTATATTGCAACGAGTAGTTCTATTTAGACTTTGAAAAATAAAGCTGCAAATCTGAACTATGTACAAACCTCTGACTGGAGTAATGTTGTTGATAATATTGTAAAGATCAACTGTGTGGCTACGAATAGGAAGATTGTAAATTAAGTGAAGAATTCTGTTTTGGGTGATCTGTAATTTATTAATCTTTCTATTGTATGCATTACCCAAAATTGAAACCAAGTATGTCAGTATTGAGTGAAAAAGTGAATGATATATTAGAAGTAAGTAGTACATTAAGTGTTATTCTTCGTCTTATTTTACAAACAATTCCATTTATTTTGTTCAGCTTTGTTAAAAGATTATTGAAATGCTGGTTCCAATTTAATTGCTCATTCAGAATAATTCCAAGGTATTTCCACTCAGTGACAATTTTTATACTGGGATATGTGGATTTGGTAACTGGTAAGGGATTTGATAATGAACGATTACTAAAGCATGGATCACATTAAATCTGGACGCATTAGTCTCGGGTCTATCTCGGAGCTATGTAAATGAAATAAAAATGTTTTTTACTTAAAATGTAGGGCTGTTATTGCAATTTAAAGGAAAAATGATAAAAAAAATATTCCGATGTTGTTTTGATGAATTTTAGAACTTTTCGTTGAGTACCATTCATCGTAGTTTGGACACCCTATTCGCTGACCTCAGCGGCCATTTTGTTCCACAATCTCTTCATCTCTGTTGCATCCCGAGTCGTCCTACGCCTACCATTCTTCTTCATCTTCTGCTTGACAATTGCCCAAAATGTTCCGATAGGGCGGAATTGAGGAGTTGGGTGGGTTGATGTCCTTTTCGACAAAATCTACCCCATTGTCCCGAAACCACTGTTTCACCTCTTTGCTGTAGTGGAAGCTTGCCAAATCTGGCGAAAACTTTACTGGTCCTTTGTGAGATCTAATGTACGGAAAAAAACGTTTTTCGTCCGCAGCTGCAAATATCCTGCCAGATCAAACACTTTCTTACAAATTTATTGGCATAAACGAATTTGAGCTTGGCGGGGACATCCCCCTGCTCAGTGGCTCTGTAAAATTTATGGCCAGGAAGCCGCCCAAAATCCATCTTCACGTACGTTTCGTCATCCATGAGGATGCATTCGTCGTACTTCGTTAGAACCTTGCTGTATAACTCCGGGCACGTCCTTTGGCTTCTACATTCTTCTTCAATGTCCGGTTTGGTTGCTTACTGGCCCGATAAGATCGTATTCCTTCGCGCAGACGAATCCTTCTGACGGTGCACCGGTCGGCATTGAATTTCTTGGCGATGTCGTAGTCCGACTGCCCTGGGTTTACCTTGATCGTTCTCAACACCTTCAAATGCAGTTTCCGATCCTTAGGTCCACTATGACGCTTGGTATGAACCTGCCGATCGATAGTATGCATGTTGACGCCACTGTTTTAGGCCGATGACATAGTGAGTGCGATGCGATGCGAATTGGCGGAAAATTTACGGACGCAGCCTACGCGAACTCGAGCGGCGGAACAAATTGACATCTGCTTCGCCGCGTTGAGTATGTCAGGTTTAAGCGATTCACATACATTTTCATCAAATGTGGTTCACCGCATTGAACCGCATTCACCGCATCGTATTCACTATGTCATCGGCCTTAGAGCTGAGCACAGTTTATAACTTGTTTAGCTGTAATTAGAGACCCTAGCGAAATATGTCAATCGATAGGCGTGAAGTATTCGTTTGTATAGAACAAAACTAAGGATCAACAAAAAAGCGGGAACGAAAATAACGTGATTATCAGTTTACAGAACAACATCTAAAAAATATTGAATTAAGAGCCCAACGGGGATATTAAGTTAAAATTAAGAGCTATTGAAAAATGTAAGAAATGATTTGTTAAAATATTGATTTGGTTAAAATAACAGCTTACTTTTAGAGAATTGATGTAAGATTAAAATTGCAAAGAGCAGATAAAGGAAATAGTTCAGGATCGGATTTCACCTGGAACTACTAATGTAAGTTAAAATATTCAAAACTATTGTACCTTATATTAACAATAAAATTTTCAGTTTTGAGCTGCATTGTAAAAATCTGCTACAAAAGGTGGTTTCTAGATTCGATCCGAACAATGCATTTCACGGAAACATTTGAGAACGTTGCACACGGTCGATTTGACTATCTTTACAGATTTCGCGATTTTTGATCCCGAACCCGAACGGGTTTTTTACATGGGTGTCCAAAATTAATTTTCGTCTCGCGGCTTCCATCACGTGTAACTCTTTCGAACAAAACGAATCGTAATGAAATTTTCAGCACTGATAGAAGAAACTTTTCCGAACAAAGTACTGTCAAATCATTCCAGATCAGATAACTAGGAGCGCTATGGTATAAAGCATGGATCATCAGAAATCTGGACGCACTGTTTATTATACCATAGCGCTCCTAGTTGTCGGATCTGGAATTTTTTGACAGTACCTTGTTCGGAAATGTTTCCTCTATCAGTGCTGAAAATTTCATTACGATTCGTTTTGTTCCAAAAAAGTTACACGTGATAGAAGCCGCGAGACGAAAATTAATTTTGGACACCCACGTTCAAAAACCCGAAGTGGTCTGGTTCAAAAATCGCGAAATCTGATTTGAGGAGGCTTCCTGACCAAAAATTTTACAAAGCCACTGGTCGGAGTGATGTCCCCATCAAGTTCAAATTCGTTTTTGCCAATAACTTTGCAGAAAAGTGTTTGATCTGGCAAGATATTTGGAGCTGCGGCCGAAAAACCCCGGTTTTTTGTGAAAAACAAGACCATAGACTCCGAAATGTACAAGGAGGAGTGCCTAAAAAATGTTTTTTTTTCCTTTTGTTAGATCTCACAAAAAACCAGTAAAGTTTTTGCTAGATTTAGCTAGCTGCCATTACAGCGAGATGTACTACAGTGGTATCGGGCCAACTGGTAGATTTTGTCGAAAAGGACATCAACCCACCCAACTGCCCTCAATTCCGCCCTATCGAAAAATTTTTGAGCAATTGTTAATCAGAAGATGAAGAAGAATGGTAGGACGACTCGGGATGCAACAGAGATGAAGAGATTGTGGAAAAAATGGCCGCTGAGGTCAGTGAATAGGATGTCCAAACTTAGATGAGTGGTTCTCGACGAAAAGTACGAAATTTCATCCAAACAACATCGGAATAATTTATTTATTATTTTTCCTTAAAAGTGCAGTAAAAACCCTACAATTTGAGTACAAAACATTTTTATTTCGTTTGCATAGCTCCGAGATAGACCCTTTTTAATGCGTTCAGATTTGTAGTTATCCATGCTTTAATAAACAGTGCGTTCAGATTTATGATGATCCATGCTTTAGGTTTGAAGTTCAAAATGTTTGATGTATCCAGGTTCAAAGTAAGTTTATTAATACGTAAATAATCACTCAATAAAACATGATAACTGCTTAAGTTATTATCATTGGTTGTATGACTATCACTGTGGTAAAAAGTGGAGGAGTCGTCAGCAAAGAGTCTTATATCGTATTTGTTGCACTGGTGCACCTCTAGGTGCTGTCAAACTGTTTGTTTATTCGGTTAGTGTTGCACTGGTGTTGCACTGCCATTAGGCGGTGTTGCCCCGAAAATTTTGTCAGTTTTGCGAGAGAGCGTGTGAGTGAGTGAGGTAGCGATACACTGGCGACGATTTGTGTTTGTTTTTGTCGGGTACGGTGGAACACTGAATGAGGGAAGAAAACAAATACGGTATTAATGTACCTTTCAAAGGTAAGTCGGCCATATTATTCAAGTAAATAATTAGAATAGTGGTCCCAAAACCGAGCCTTGTGGGAAAACGACAACGATAGGTAGTGTTGAACTTTGGAAGGTTTCATGTTGAAATATTGAGATCGGTCAGTCAAATAACTTTTAAGTAAACTCAACGATGTTCCACGAATGCCAGCTGTGCAACATCAACTTCATTGTACGGGAATCACCCGATACGCGAGCTCAATACACACGCGACTGACTTGGCCGTAAGCTGACCATCGAAATGATGCAACGTTGCTCGGCTCGTGTGTACGTACAGCAGAGAGCGGGAATCGGGTTGAAGTCCGACAAAGACGACACACTCAACAGTGACTAATACTGTATTTGTTTATGCCGAGTGTTGCACTAGTGTTGCACTGGTGCACCACTAGGTGCTGTCAAACTGTTTGTTTATTCGGACGGTGTTGCACTGGTTTTGACCTGTCGGAGTTCTGCTTACGGACGGTGGCCCACCGATAATTTTGCCAGTGTTGCGAGAGAGCGTGTGAGTGAGTGAGATAGCAATACACTGGCGACGATTTGTGTTTGTTTTTATCGGGTACGGTGGAACACTCCACGAGTGGAGAAAACAAATACAGTATAAGGTAGTGTGCGAGTGGCTAACAGATTGGCCCCACACATCCTCCTTCTTCTCTAATAAAAATAAAAAAAAAATAAACGTGACGCGTTATTTTTCTATAAGATTGTCTAGCTAAGGCTCGAACCACGTTTGGTTTATCTGGCCAATGGGAGATGGTTCTCGGCATTTAATTTTAAAATATCACTTTAGGGACCAAAATTACTTCTAGAAAAATTGGTTTCTCCATTACTTGAAAGGACGAAAATGTAATGCTTGTCCTGGATCCATAGCATTTTTAAATCAGTAGGAAGTTCCTACTAAGAACTCTCATTTACTCCGAGACATTCTTTAAATACTTTTACTCCTTAATGTGAACCAAATACGCTTCCGGCGAGTATGCTACACTTAGGAGCATAACCAAATCTAATAAATGAAAAAATGAAAATAAAACATTTTTCTGCTAAATTAAACACTAACACTTTGAGTAACTTATTAATACTAAATTTGTCGAATTTGGTTCTGTAGATTTTGAGATATTGAATGCCGAATTTTAGTATTTCCCGGCTAAGATTTCTTCACGGTCCTTAATGTGTTAACGATTGTTTAAATTCTAATGAGGTATTATCAACAATTTGGGTGTCGTTCTCTTCCCCAGACTTCAGTAAAAGTTCTGTATTAACACAACTGTTATCGACAAACATTCAAAAAGTTTTGCCTATGAACTTTTGTTGGCGAAGCCTTTGTTCGTTCAATCTGCAAATATGCCGAGCGTACTCATGCTTTACAACGCAAATCGCTTTCTCCTAAACAACTGATATAACCGTCAAAGTGTCCTACATGGTTGTCAGTTGCAGTTTTTTCTTTATGAACCGGAGGTGAAAGAATAGCAAGCAGACTATGTTTCATGGACCATGGAAAGAACAACTATAAGCTGAATGACTTCAATGTGCATAAATTATCAACAATCTAGGGAATTACTGAACGAAGAAAAGTCTCTACTTTCGATGTAATCCTGTTTCTCTTATCGTCTACACTATTGTCCTATAGGTACATGGACTTCCACCTTCAGCTCCGTTGAAAATCGAAAATAAGCTTCCTTCATTTATGAAAACGATCCAGCAAGTAATTCAACCGTAAACAGACGATTCAAACACTAGATGGAACACTATATGCTTGGACACGAGATCGAAGAACGCGCTTAACGTCAATCACAATGTTACCGGTTGATTGAACATACGAATATTTATTCCATATTAAAATCAACATCGGAAACCCAAAAAGACTATTCTGTAGTGGGTTAAGGGAATATTTGGCGGATGTTCACTAATTTGAACGTTGAAACGCACGGATGTCAGTAACCTTATAACTGACAATATAAGATGATATAGATTTTTTTGTCATCTAGTTAGTGATCTGGATTAAATCTGAAGATTCACGTGTACGACGCAGCAGTTTAACCTGATTTCCACAATATTGGTCGGCGAATTCACAATCCCAACGAATTCAAGAAAGTCCTTATAAGGTGTAGCTGACAAAACAAAGACGCGACTGATAAGCGTTAATTGATTTTTTCGTTTTCAATGGTCTCCTCTGTTCTTATTCTCACAGGAAAATCAGAAATGCATAAGTTGCATAAACATCAGTCAGCTGATCTTAAGTGTTTATCATGCAGTGTGCGTGTATGTCATATTTTGTCGATTGCAAACTGGTGGGATGATGGAAATAGAAAACAAAAAAGCTGCATTTCCAATCTCACAAGTTGAGTGAGGTTTTATCGATTCCATCGCCTGAAGGAGTAGATAACTCCGACACTTCGTGCTGCCGAAGCACAGATTTTGAATGTGATCAAAGATGAGAGAGCAGACTCAATTTTGCTCCGGTTCAAGCCGCGCGAGGTATGCACGAACAAGCACCAGCGTTGCTCCTTTGAAATCTTCCGAATCAAAATATGAACCAACCACGATAAAGGTTCTACGTGACATATCAGAAGAATATCTGTATTCCCCTTATCATTATGAATATTAACTTCGTTTTGTAATCTCAATGTTTTGAATTACTTTTTCTCTTATTTTATGGCTCAGACCTATCGTTCCATAAAGCCATTCCTTTTAAACAACATATTTCTCTTTTAGATTCATTGAATTTTCGCTTTAAGGGTTTTGACATTTGAAACTCCATATTCATAATCTTATTCATGTTTTGGTGTGGTATGCAGTATCTGTACCAATTAGAAGGCAAAATAATTAAACTTTTCTAGATAAATCTGTACATGTGGCAACCAATAGCGAACACCAAACCTGCAGAATAGAAAAAAAGATAAATTTACTAGTCTGCGTGTGAGATGATTCTTCCGATCACGCATTTATCCTAGGGCACAGCGACATTCAATTGCTGCGGATGTTCAATTGAAAACGGTACATTATTGATCAGTCACATAAGACTTCTCTCCATTGTACTATCTGAGAGGTGAATAACTAAGTTTTTTTTATATTAATTTAGAAACTTTTCTAAACAGTCAATCTTTTCCACACCATCCTGACCATGATATCCTGGCATTACTCAACGTAATGAATGTAATCATGCACGAGTTCTAGAATGGCAATTAACATTAAACTCGTGATAACCTGACTAGAGTTTGCCTTCACTCTGAAGAAGCATTCCAAAATGATCTTACATTCGGCGGGAAAAATATTGACTTCAATTAACCGTCTCCATAAACCCATCGTTTTGTATGAGATAGCTTTTACTTTTAAACGTGTACTAGAGCTGTTAATGGATTCAACATAAGTTTTATTTCTATATTTTTTTTAGGATTTTAAACATCTAAGGCTTATTCATCCCTTTTTATTTCCCTTGTCATCAGATTCTTTAATGCCATATGCGTAGTTAAAGTTATGTAAAATATTTCAACTGTTTTCCTATTAAACAAGATTTTAAATATCGAGGTAACTTTAAGGTGGCAAGGGAGAGTTCTTCTGTAGTTACATTCTCCTCTTCAAGAACCGAATAATGGACTTTCATTAGGCTCAGTATTTTCAAATTTTGAATGAATCTTCCTCCACTGGCTAAAAATTGGAATCCAGATTACTGTTCCTTCCAATTGGAGTTCTAGTGAAAAAAAAACATTTAACATTCTATGAACGTTTTCCGTCTGAGATATCAAAGCAGGCTGATTTAAAGAAACGATGAAAAACTCTATTGGATTGTTTTTTTCCTATTTCCTTAACCTTGTTGCCGTCTATTTTCCGAATTACTTCGAATACATTTGGCTCGGTTTTAAATGTTTTCTTAACTCCAATATAACCAACTATTAAATGTAAGTCCAGCCGTCGTACTCCAATCTGGCATGCTTCGTTTATCACGACCGATAAAATTATACTTTTTGGTGAATAAATGTTTGAATCCATTGTAACGATATCTTATCCATATGATTGTTAAAAAAAAAGAGTGGGGTTTCGGGAAAATATATTTTTTTGAGCAGATTGTGGTATTATCACAACTTTTTTTTTATCGATTCAAACTTATTATGGTAAAGATTAAATCAAATAATTTTTTATATATTCTAAAGCTTACTAATGCGCTTAAATATTTAAAACATTTTTCAATCGGGCTCTCATCACTTTTTATCATTAAAGCCAAAATCAGACCCTGCACTTTTTATGTGTTGACGCAGCATCGTTTTTTTTGTCGATTAGCGGACTTAGATTTTCTTTGATTCCTAACTGGGCTACAAACTCACTTTTTTTATATTGATTCCAAACGGCGTATCCAAATCGAGTCTTTCTTCAGAATTTAAAAAGCGAACTTTCAATTCTACAAACTGATTTCTTTGTGGTAGCTGTCTCATAATCGTGAAATGGAACTTCCGAACTACCTGCAAGCTTCACAAATCGTCTAAGTGTCATACAAACTTTATCAAGAAGGCTCTTAGTACTCTTTCTTCCTTTTTCCCTTTTTTCGATAGTTATAGATCCACCAAAATCATTCTATCTCGCAGTACACTTCCATGTATTATCGTATTCGTATAATTTTCTAATAGCTACTTTCTTGGCGGCTTAGCTTGTTTGCTATATTTCGCATTTGTTCTTCGTGTACTAAAATAATTTCCAAACTATTTTATGACTATACATTTTCCTCTTTATTTTTATATAATTTCGTCCTTTTTCCGCTTCTTAGTCCGATTGCAAAAGAAAATTAGAATCTGTGCGCTTTTCATAATCTTCACCAATCGGGCAACCAACATGTTTTTCAAACATTGATAAGCGGACACTAAAAGCACTAATTGTTCTCTCGCGGAAGCTCATCTCGCCATTTTTTTTTTATTATTTAAACTCCTAATTTTCGTTTTTTTAAATTTTATTAAAGTTACTTAAGAAGTTTTGTTTTCATCCAGCTTTTTCTTTCAAACATATTCCTCGCACGCTTTCTCATATTTGATAGGCGGAGTCTCACCGCACTTACATCGTTTCTTTAATTTTCTATCGGAATTTTCTATTTTCCCAGCAAACTCTCGTTTCTTAATTTTTCGAACTGATGCCAAGCGGGTATCGTGCTTGCATTTTCGGGGGACTCGCCTCTCGTCGCTTTTATAATGCATTTAGAGCGGACTCTCAACGCGCTTGCATTTTTTTCAGTTTTTTTTCTTCCCGGCAGACTCTTGTCTCGCCATTTTTTTAATTGAGCTGACTCTCATCGCGCTTGATTTTATTTTTACTTTCCCGGTGGACTCCCGTTTTGCCATTTTTCAAACAAACTCTCAACGCGCTTCCGGCGGACTCTCGTCTCGCCATTTTGTCGATTGATGCCAAGTGGACTCTCAACGCACTTGCATCTGTTCAAATTTCTGGCGGACTCTCGTCTCGCCATTTCTATTCAATTGATGCCAAGCGGACTCTCAACGCGCTTGCATCTGTTCAATTTTCAAGCGGACTCTCGTCTCGCCATTTTTCAATAGATGCCAAGCGGACTCTCAACGCGCTTGCATCTTTTTTTGTTCTTTCGGCGGACTCTCGTCTCGCCATTTTTTCTCCATCAAGCGGACTCCCAGCACGCTTGTTTTCACCATATTTATTTTTCACTTTCACTGCACTACAAGTTTGTATCAATAACTTTTACTTTCTTTTAAACTATCAAAAAAAAGCTCACGTGGGGTGATTCCCTGCTAAAACAACAAAAATTTGGTTTCATAATCCTGTCTAGGTCGCCAATGTGCAACATCAACTTCATTGTACGGGAATCACCCGATACGCGAGCTCAATACACACGCGACTGACTTGGCCGTAAGCTGACCAACGAAATGATGCAACGTTGCTCGGCTCGTGTGTACGTACAGCAGAGAGCGGGAATCGGGTTGAAGTCCGACAAAGACGACACACTCAACAGTGACTAAGGTAGTGTGCGAGTGGCTAACAGATTGGCCCCACACACCAGCAAAATGCATTTTTTAAGGAATATCTCTGTCGACTGTATCAAATGCTATAGGTAAATCTCGAAAAAGGCCTTACACATTTTCTTTTCTATTGAGACTTAGCTGTATACTATTCGTTAATTCAATAACAGCGTTGTTAGTAGTGGATTTCTCCCTGAAACCATATTGCATTGAATAAAAGAAAAAATTGTTATTCAAAAAGGAAGACAATCGTTTAGACGGTATTCTTCAGGGGACTAAGATAAACGGAGAATCATCGTCAATGATCAAACAAATTTTGCAGCCAATGATTGAGTTTGTGGTAATTTGTTACAATTTGTTAGAGAGAATTAGAAGGTTTAAGTTAAAATGAGAGAAACCGATGCTGGGAGAGAGTGAAAATGTGCTAATTGTTGCGATTTGTTAGCTGCTTAATAATCAGTTGTGGAATTTTGATCATTACCGTTCCAAATGCAAAGAATTCTCTCTCCACTGCAATCCCTCGATATTCTAAAAATTTTATTGATTGTAGTAAGAACTGATACCGTCAAACGGGGCTTCATGCAACAGCGGGGTAAGATGCAACATTAATATAATACCACACTTAATCACTCTTTAATTTAATGTATTGTAATAAAGTTATGTTTTAATGATTTTAATTGAGCTAGTTTTTTAAAGTTTTTTATTTTTACATAAAACTAGCTGACCCGGTAAACTTCGTTTTACCTTCTTATGTAATCGTAATAAATGTTTGATTTCATCCTCCTTAACTACATCGTGCTCGCGAATCGATTCTTATGGAAATCGTAACAAATAAAGTTGAATTTGTATTGGGACCACCTTCCATAAAAAGTGAGATTCTTGAAACTATTATACAAACCATCTCTGACCCAAAAAACCTTCGGATACCAAATTTTAATTCATTCCGACAGACCATTCATACGTGATGTTGTTACAAAGAAAACGTCTCCATTTTTATATCTAAGATTTAAAAAAAAATTGAACAATAAATGTACAAATTTAAACGTTCGTTGATGCCGAAAAAAACTTCACCCAGTATGACGGATTGGCTTGATAATATTACCTACAATCTTTTAACTGGTTTCCTCATGCAACACTGTTGGTGTAAAAATATTTTTCAAACAATTACCCAAATTTTTAAATAAATATTTTTATAATTCAGTTAGGTGTATGAGGTAAAATGCAACAAAATGCAAATCAAAGGAACACCTTGTAAATCTCGTGAATATAAATGTTTTGCGTCACGCGTTTGAAACATTGAAATTTCATTCATCCAGACATTTACTTTTATGATTTCAGCTTGTAGATTTTTTCGTAGTATTATATAAACCCTAAATGTATGCAGCACCCTTATTTTCAGAAAAAATGTGAGAATTAGTTTTTACTGTCAAAAAATTACTGCAATTGGTGTTTTGATGCTTAATGGTCTTTAAGGCATCGCAAATATATTAAAAACTATAATTTTTCATACGTGTTCATAAGATTTTTCATTCAAAACAAAGTTTGTTGCAAGTTACTCCGTTTTCTAAGGAGGGTGAAAATCGAAAAAAATTTGAAATTTTTAGGAAATTGAAAATAACTAAAGAAAGCAATAATTTTTCTAATTACGCCAATTTGATGTCCCATCATTCTAAAAACTTTTGATGCATAAGGGGCATGATTAACTATGAACATAAGTTTTTTAGAAGCCATTAAGGTTGAAAATTGTTGGATGTTGCCCCAGTTGACGGTATCGGCCTGTAATTGTTACAAAGTTATGGATCACCTGATTTGTAAATTGGTGTTACTTTAGCTGTTTTTAAATTCTAGGGTCAACACAACTTTTATTTAAAAATTTTATGTGTGTAGAACTTTCCTAAATAATTTTAACCTATTTTCAAAGGTTATTTCAATAACAAAAGCTTTTAAAAAATGCATATTTGAATTGAGGGTCCCCAAAGTAGTCAAAATCATTTTTTTATGACATAAACATGAATATAACATAAAACGTTTTTTAATTCATCATTTTTAGTAATAAAGTAGGAAATATAAGATTTTTAAACACCTTTTGAGATCAAATAGTTTCCATGGGGGGAGAGGGGGAGGGGGGCGAAGGTTTGCACGGCCTTGAATGCACCCGAATAAACTTACAAACCGCCAAACTTCCAATAGTGTCATATTAACACTCAAGAGCAGATTAGGGTGAATGCTATTTTTCGCTTCTTTTTTCTTTGGTTCGGGATTTTCATCATCTGGAATGATTCATCTCTACCCTACTTGCGCTTCCAACGAGTATTTTACAAATGTATTATTTCTTAACATGGCGCCATGAGAATTCTAGGTTTACATTCAGTACAATAACGTACATATGTTCCAAAATAAGATCAACGTCCAACCACAACTTTTATAGTATCTTCCAGCCCACCTCCCTTGATGATGAGCAATGATCAAAACTCGATCACGCGTCGTTTTTTCCCATCTGTAAACATCCTGCGGGTGAACCGATTCGAACCGATTAACCCATTATCAAATCACCAAGAAAATTACAGTCTTTCATTGAAAATCACGATAATTTAGTCTTATTTTCACTTAATAATCGCGCTTAATTTGTTGCCCAAGACAGAAATCGACGACGCACGCGTCCTTGTCGTATACATTTTATATCTCGTTGTAGAAAGGCGCAAATGTGGTGGCAGGTTCCAGTTGCCCGTGAAATAAGCTCCCAAGCTGGAAGAAGAAGCCCTTCAATAGGTACGTCATCATCATCGCGAAAATCATTATTTTTATTATTTCATAATAACAATAATCATTATGATCATCGGTTCCATAAAAAGTCATTATGCACTTAACACATATTTAAAGCAAACCTGACCACCGAATGCTCTAGCGGTCTCTCCAATGATCTGTGCTAAGAGCCTTCCGATCCAGCCGAGGCGACAATATTGCCAAAGGACCCGAAAGCCTCATGCGACCACAACGAGGGTAAGGCGACGATCCGATGGCCGTATTCGCGGAAATGACGAACTCTTGATTAAATATTCTGATAAAGCTCATAAATCATACTCGGATCGCATGGCACAGAAGAAAAAAATATCAAACTTCTCCACCTATCATATTTCGAATGCAGAAAGCGCGAAAGTCATCTCGTATATCATCCTGCGCAGCCTATAATGGAAAATCGCGACGCGCTTTCCGTGAACCTACATGAGGAGCTTACTTTACGGGGAAGCGAAAGAACCATCCTCGAGCAGGGCATTGAATAGGAAGGATCGTGCTTACCTGTGTGTCTTGGCTTGGCCGCCGTACGAACGTAGATTGATTGATTGATATTGAATCGAACTTCATATATGCACTTCTGGCTGCAGGCGGATCTCTCCAAAGAACAGAACGATTTTCCCTCTCGCTAATATAGTGTTTTTCGTTTTAAGAAAACCAATATATTTTATTGATTGAGGTCGTAAATCAATCCGTGACAGTATTCAAATTTGTGTTTCTGACCATACTATGAATTTTTCTGATATCGGTAATAAAGAAAAGTTTTATGAGCGTTTTAGTAATAAAGTAGTCAGATTTTTACATTTTAAGGTTATAATTTGGTACCATAAAGAATTTTTTTATTTTTTTGTGAAATTGAAAAATAAATAACCAAAAAAATGAACTAATGTGGATTTTTTATCGACAATATCGACTCAAAACAAAACACATCACTTATTTTTTGAATAATTCTTGGGTTACCAAACTTGTCCGGATATTGCTAAGATTTTCGGTCGTCAATTGATTCCGTTTGCTTGAATATTTTTCGAATTGTGCGAAAAACTGTATGGGAGCTCCCTCCCCGCTTACTATCCGAAATATTCCTCGCACGGAAATACACTCCCATGGCAAATTTGGAAGCATTAATGCATGATCAGTTTCCGAGTTATGTAGACTTGTTACTTTATTTGAGAGACCCCGTCCCCCCTTCCAGAGAGAGGAAGGGGTTTCAAACTATTATAGGAACCTTCCCCGACCTCAGAAGCCTCCACCTGAGCTGAAACAGAATTTTGAGCAAATTTTCGTCACAGAATCTGTGTCACAGAACACAGAATTTTGAAATATTCACAGATTTCACAGAATTTTTGAATTTTAAATGGATTTCAAAAATTATAATTTTTTTGGCCGATATAAAATTTAGATTTCTTCCTTTAAATTTGAAAAGTATGATAAAGTTGGTAATATTAATTGATTTTTCCTAAGTAAAATATTGAAAAGACCTCATTTAAATATCATGAACTTCCAATAAAATTAAAGGAAATAGCATCACAGAAAACCATCCCAGAATTTTTGGGTAAAATCACAGAAAGTCAGATTTTTTTTTCTCAAAAACACAGAATTTTTTTCGGCAACCTTGGTTGTTAGTTGCACCCGGGTAAAGAATGTGCTGTGACGTCACGAAAATGTATTTACTTTTTTTCGAAAACGTTCAAGATTTATTACTTCAACACAATTATAGTATTTATTCGATACAAGTTTTACTTAACAATACGCTTCAAGAAACGAATTCTATTATCCAATTTCTAACGAAACTAAGAAACTTTTTTTTTGCATTAACGCGGTTGCTTTGTAACATCACTTATAAAACATATAAAATAGCGCTTAAAAACACTTGATTCGAGAATAAACAAACTATCAAAGAAAATGAAATCCTCATCAGTAATTAAAATATGTAGAAGCACAAGGTCTCATGCAAAATTGGGGCCAGATTATACTTAGGAAAGGGGTCGCGCAACGCACGTGAAGTTTGTATGGAATCATGTGGATTTTGTTCGGCATGAAAAAAAAAACAGTTTTTTGCCAATAATGAATTTGAGTGTTTATGATAACATTTCACCTGAAGAACGCATTTCGATTAGAGTTATCATAAAACATTTATTAAGCTTCAAAAACGGGTATATAAGCGTCGATCATTCAATGAAATTTTCGTTATTGAATTTTCAGAAGCTTATTTTTTTAACTCAATATCTTTTTTTGCCTTTCTTACAGAAAGGTATAGTTATCGGTCGATTTGGGAGATCATTTATTATGGGTCTTAGATATACCTTTATAGGTACCTATCTAATCAGCTCGACGAGTTCTGATGATGTCTGTGTATTTGTGTGAATTTTTGTAAACTTTGTTCTCGACGTTTTTGTGAAACTGAGCAGTACAATAAAAATGATTTTTATCTTGAAAAATTTGATTTTTTTTCTTCTTCAATGTATAAAAGAAAGAGATAAATACAAAATAGTTTGAAACTATTTTTTCATAGTAAATATCAAAAATCATCTCTCCAAAAAACGTGTCAATTTGGCTTGCTAGCCACAACCAGCAATCACTAAAATCAAGATTATCGTATATATGACGTCAAATTATACGTGACGTCATTGATACGCGCTTGCTAACTAGAAGTATGGATCTGTCGATGTGTGGAAGGGAGAACAGACAGGCTTCACTCCCACTCAGGTTCGATGTCATCGTGACAAGAACCGTGTGGGAGGAAGACAACAACTTAAATTCTCCCGGCCTATCGTTTAATTTTCTCATATTAATGGTTCAGTTTGCAACCGAACCATTCCAAAAATTTCGGAACCGAAGCTCCGAATTATTAAATCTAAAAATAGTCTTCACTAAGGGGTACGACCCCGAATTTAATGAAGTCGTTGATGAGTACGTCATGCCCACACTGCATGGTACGAAAGCGACAGTAACTTCGCTCAACATTATATTCAGGCACAGATTGCTCTGAGAAGGGGAAAACAATACGGGTACGCGGACGATGTATGCACATCCTCTCATCTTCTCACGTGCCGTTCGGGCTTACGAAGCTTTTCTTAAGCAGCAACGACAGGAGAGTATTTCGCCCGTGGAAGCAAATTAAATCCAATAAGACAAATGCTACTGAATCCTCTCGAGCTTTAAGCTCTCGGGCTTGTTTTTTTGTTCCCTTTTCTCTTCCTCTCTTCAGATCTAACGTTGCGTTGTTGTTGTTGGGGCTGGTGTCTAGAGAAAAACGATGACGGCTTGGAGGTCAATCTGAACTTTCACTTGCTGAAGTCAATGGAAGATGACAACCAAACAGTAGCGCCACCAAGCCCTCCATAGTAGAGTTTGAAGCATTTGGGATTTTTTTTGGAACATACATATAATACTAAAAAGCTTATAATCATTATTGACAAAGTTGAAGAAACAGGAAAGAACTCCGAATTAACCATTTTCGCCAGGTTGACCAAATACAAAAATGACAAAATCAACAAAATTGACAAAATTGAAAAAATTGACTAAATAGACCAATTTCACTAAAATGACGAAATTGACAAACTTGACATAATTCATTGATTTGACAAAATTAACTTAGTTGAAAAAATCATAAAATTTATAAAATTTATAAAATTGACAAAATCGAGAAAATAGGCAGAATTGACCAAATTGACGATGACAAAATGGACAAAATTCACTGAATTGACAAAATTGACAAGATTGATAAAACTGATAAATTTAACAAAATTGAAAAAATTGACAAAATTGACAAAAATAACAATATTGACAAAAGAGATGACAAAATCGACAAAATTCATTAAATTGACAAAATTGACAAGATTGATAAAACTGACAAAATCGACAAAATTAAAAAAATGACTAAATTAACGATGACAAAATCGACGAAATTCACTAAATTGACAAAATTGACAAGATTGATAAAACTGACAAAAATCGACAATATTGACAAAATTGAAAAAAATTGACCAAATTGACCAAATTGAAAAACTTGGCTTAATTCATTGATTTGACAAAATTCACATAGCTGAAAAAATCATAAAAATTGATAATATTTTTAAAATTGACAAAATCGAGAAAATTGGCAGAATTGACAAAATTGACTATGACTAAATCGACAAAATTCACTGAATTGACAAAATTGACAAGATTGATAAAACTGACAAAAATCGACAAAAGTGACAAAATTGACCAAATTGACCAAAATTATCAAAATTCACAAAATTGACAAAGACAAAATCGACAAAATTCACTATATTTACAAAATTGACAAAATTGAAAAGATTGACAAAATTGACTGGCGAAATTTACAAAATTGACCCAATTGACTAAATTTTGACCAAATTTACAATATTGACAAATTGACAAAATTGACAAACTTGACAGAATCGAAGGAAATTGAAATAATTGAAAAAATTGGCCAAATTGACAATGACAAAATCGACGAAATGCACTTAATTGACAAAATTGGCAAAGCTGTCAAAATTGACAACATTGACAAGATTGACAAAATTGACTAATTTGATAAAACTGACAAAATTGACAAAATTGACAAAATTAACAAAACTGACCGAATTGACAAATTTGACAAAATTGACAGAATTTTCAAATTTGAAAAAGTTGACAAAATCATGAAAATTGTTAAAATCGACAAATAAACAAAATCTAGAAAATTGGTTAAATTGACAAAAATGACTGAACTAACAATGCTGACAAAATCATGAAAATTGATAAAATTGACATTATTGACAAAATTTAAAAAATGACCAAATTAACGAAATAGACAAAATCAACAAAACAGAATAAAAATCTCAAAATAACAAAATTAAAAATACTACGCTTTCAAAATTTTCAATATTTTTAATTTTCAAAATTTATTGTACCGATTTTATACATTTTGGTATCGTATTTTACTCTACCATTTGAAATTTTATCCAATAATTTTATCTATGTATTTGTTTCATATACTTGAGAGGTTGAATTATTTGAAATACATGGTCAGGCATCTTTTTTCAAATTGTATTCTTAATTTTTATACCCCTTCCATTTTGAAGATATCATATGCTGTAGCTCCAAAAGGAGTAAATTGAGTTAGATTATAATGTCATAGAAACGGAATCATACATGATTTCCAGATTCTAGACATTCAAAAACGTTAATTTATATGAAAATTATGATTATATAAAAATACTTTTATCCTAATAAAAACTTTGAATCTTTATTTCCTAAATTCATTTTGGATTTATTGCGTATGAAATTCATTAATCATAATTCATAGTTCATTTTGTTTTATATGTACCCAAATATATTTTACAGGCTGTAAGAAAGGCTACAATCCACTGTAAAGTGTATTAAATTGGTTTTTTTTTATCGTAACCCTTATCTAAATGGGACCTGAGAATGAATTATTTGTCATAATTGAAGCTTCGTGAATAACAATAATGAACACAAATAGGGCGAGAGATGTAAGAAATTGGTGCAAAACTTTGTTTCCATGTTCCATCCGGGGCTTGTGATATAGCTCAGTTGGCAAGTCAGTTGCTTACTGAGCCGCTGTCCGTGAGTTCAAACCCGAGAGTAAACATTGAAAACAGTTGTACCGAATATGTTTTTCAATAACTGTTCGCCAACTGCAACGTTGATATAAAGTCGCGAATGTCATAAAGTTGGTAAAACGACTATAATCGAAACAAAAAAAATTTTCCTTCCAAACCAAATTTCCCATAATTAAATACAAATTTCAGGCTCAAAATTCAGGCCTTCCGTGTCCAATTCCCCAAGCTTAGCATAGGATTTTGTGCTAGGCCTAGGATCAAGTTCAGCTTGCGACTTATAAGATTTTCGTGAGTCAGAAGATTTGTACACTCTAGGGTCCATTTACTAACTTTTAATAGATCGAAAGCTTTTGAAATTATCATTTATTTCTCCAATTTTTGCAATTAAATATTCAAAAAAGATTCTGGAACACATTTCAACACTTTTACGAGTAAGCTTTTCCTAGAATTAGTTTTTTTTTCAATACTATTCACGTGATAGCACAAATATATTTCAAATAACAGGATCTATTTCATCACCAAATCATAATTTTCGTTGAGTCCCTAAGCATTATTAGTCAATTAAGCATTAATTTAAATAATATAGTTTGATTTATTTCATTTAGCTAACCATAAAAATCCGTGACGTCACAACGCCTTGCAAAACCGTGTTTAAAAAAAATGGTACGTTGTGACGTCACGAAACTAAATCGCTCTCAAATCAATTGAAATCAAAATTCAAAAAAAAAATTAAAAACAGCGATTTGTTGGTTGTAATGAATTGATACTTTTCTGGAATTTTCATAAAATTTGATAAAATAGAGTAAGATTTTTAGTACCAATCTTGAATAACAAGAATCATTCTATAATAACATGTAGGTATACAAAGTGGAAAATTTCCAGCAGATTCTTCGAATTATCAACAAAAAAAGGTAAGTTTCCTTGTAAATTAAAAGATTTTTCGTGATTGTGACGTCGCAGTATGTACCAATACTAAGGCAGGGCTGCCTTGGCACTACAAATTCTAATCTCAGCTCTATAAATGCGTTTTGCAAGTTTTTGACGTTACAGGCGGTGCAAGTATTATGAATAGCACACTTACAGTGATGGATAAGGGATGAAATTTGGCTCAAACAGAGTTTCCATGTCGCGGGTAAAACAGCAGCAGTAATCAGGAATAGATTGAACATATTCGTTTGATTTCAAATTCCATGGCAACGGATAATGTGTTGTCCCGAATCCTACTCCGCTGCCTAAAGTCACAATGTAACCGTCTGTTACAAATTTTTGTGTGGCTCCGCCATAAAATCCAGTAATCCCTGTCCTTTATGGAAAAACAAACAAAAATCGCTCAATCAAGAAAAGGTTAACCTCACCCTTACCATCTGTCACCGCACACAGTCACCAGGATAGCTAGATTCTTTAGGTATGCTACTCCGTTGCTTGCATATGTATTAGTAGGCCAACCAAAAAATAGTTATAGAAATTCCACAAAAATGTATGGAATTTTTTTAAACTATGGGTTTTCTAGAAAAACTACTAATTTTAAAATTCTGCAAAAAATATAAAAATGTTAACCAATGTATTTACAATTCAATAATCGCTTATGCGGTTGAAAAACATAACTTTTACGTGGATTTTTTATTGAGTTAAAAAAATTGCTTTTTGCTAAATTCCTAATAACTGATTGTTTTTAAACTTTGTTGGACCTAAAATAAAGTAGCATTCATGACAAGTTGCAACAAGTCATTTTTTAGCATATCTTTAAAACTATATTTGCAAAAATGCTTTACGAAATTCGAATGTTTTGCAGAAATACTGCTAAATTTCCAAAAAAAAAACTGTCTCGTAGTCAGAATATTGAAAGCATTAGAACATAAATTTTGCTAATTTCAACACATGTTATTTCAAAGAATGCGACTGTATACTTATTTGAACAATAAGACCTCGCAATTTTCCATAAATTGTAATTTTGTTTCAAATCCCATACATAACGTTCGAAATTCCATAACTATTTTTGACCCTGCGTTTACACGGCTCTGTCGATTGAGGTTAAGCGCAATGTTTTACCTTCCCAGCCAACATGAAATCGTAAAAGAAATCATCGTCGAACTCGTGTATAGATGCCATTCAAATCGGAATCGTAAATATGTACACTTACCATTCGATCATATCGTTTATTTATCGTAGAAGATGCAACATCCCAATGAAATACGACTTAGTTACGATATGTTGAATGAAGTCGTATTTAGTTCCACCGATGTCAAATGAAATCTTATAACGCTCGCATAAGATTTCTTAAGAAGCATTTTATTGGTACACAAATTACTTTCGAATCGAAATCGTAAATAACTTCGTAAAGAATACTACGTAAGCATCGTCTATCGTATCACGTTGTATGTTTACTAGAATGTCACATTAGTAGGCAAATTAACATCGTGTCTTTCCGATATAGCTACAAATATTATAACAAGTTTAATTATAATCGTATAATCGGTCACTTTACCCACGATATAAATATATTTAATGCGATCAAATCAGATTCGTATTACCAGATACTTAGCGTTCGCCCACATCTCATCATACGATATTAAAACTTCATCGTGATAAATCGTGTTCAGTGGATGTGCAATTTTGCGATCGTGCTTGCAATTTAGTATCAGCATTTAAATTTTGTGAAAGTTGACGACTAAAGCGAACAAGCAAACGGAGGAAATAAAATAATAAAGGTAGGTTTTGAAAAAACAACGTTTTACAGAAACCTCACTAACATTTTCCTTTCAAAAATAACAGGATTACCCGAATAGAAAAACATTATGAAAACACCATGAATTTCATTTTCACTCTACCGTGGTTTTTATGGTTGACACCGTGAATATCACTATACATGAAACCATGATTTCACTGTCAAACTCATCGTTTTCAACCATGGTATTCATGGTTTTGGCCAAAATCACCATGAAAAAAGGGGGTTGTTAAGCAACTTAACAATGAAAAAATCAACTTTTTCCCATACATTTGGAAACACAAAACGATGGAAATTATGGTTTTTACAGCTTCCAATTTTCTCAACCACACTGTGAAATTCACTGTTATCCTTTGAATTTTAATCGTTCAAAGATTATGAACATCAACGTTGATTCATAGTTTATCAAGAATGTCGGGACCGTGCAATTACATGGTTTTATTTTATGTTTTCATTTGTTTTTTTTGTTTATATTTCCTCTCAAAATAAAAAAATACTTGTTTTATTCGTTTGCTTATTTTATTAAAATTTTTGGATTAACCATGGGTGGCTGAAATTCAGCTCAGCGGTTAAAACCGGCTCAGTAACTATGTATTTCGAACAGCTTGTGCCGAAAGTCGGTTACCACAAGAGTGCCGCGCAGGTTCTCTGCTGAACATGGAAAACAAGACGTTCGCTGGATTCATAGGTCAAATCTATGGCAATCGAACCAAAATTGGGAAGAAATGCAACATGGTTTTAAGGGCAGAAGATGGTATTTCCGCTTTGGTGGTCTGCAACCGAACCCGGGTGTTGTTCTGCTGGGTCATTTCTTTAAGATCTAGTGTGGCACCAGCTTCCAGGCACTTCATTTCCTCCTTCTTGGTGACGCCCTCGGTGTAGTTGAGGGACAATAAGCAAAGCAAGTGGCGCATGATTCCGAAACTCGTCGCCGTCTAGCTAAATCAAAACCTGGGTCCGGGCAGCAAATCAACCAGCCTAATAAAGAAGATAGAAAATCTAAACTGAAACCAATGTAATACTAAACCAACACTAATAAGCTTAATCCAATATTACGGTTTTCTAGTTTATTATAAAAAATCTAAACAATTACCTCAACATCCTTGCCCTCCATCGGCGCTCGTTGGTGAACTTATGAAGTAATCCGTTGTTTTCCCGCTCGACGGATACCATTCCAGTCGTCATCTTTGGGGCTGACTGGGAACCACCGCCATCGTGCAAATTTAAACAGCTTCGCTGCTGCTGCGGTTGGCATTTTGAGAGGAAATCTGTGATGATGGTCACCGCTGCTTATCCAGATATTCGGCATCGAATAGACCCGTCGCCGTTCAGCACCAGCTCACCACAATTGGCGATGCCAAAATTCCCGGACAGAATCGACGGATGTTGGGTGTTTCGATGGACCACCGCGGCTAGGGAATCCTGCATTTGTAAGATGTTCTGAATCTTAAAATACATCGATTACCAGCACTGAATATTCCATTCTATTTACCTGCAGCTTGAAAGTAGGGACGAATCCCTGCTACCCGTTAGCTCAGCTATTTTACTATCTCAGGGCCGGCATCCGACCACGGGAAGACTAATCGACCAACAATATTAATTCAAGGTGGACACGATAAAGGGATTCTCAACGGAACTAGAGATATGGTTCATTCGAATTAGATTAAGAAGTTGGAGAATTTCATTCTATAAACTTTTATTTTAAACCCACGTGGTACCACTAAACTCGACGATCGTTGGGGCCCATTGATGATGAGGAGGATGGGAGAAAGGAGTTCATTTTCCGTAACATACCTTCAAAGACGGGGTGAGTTACCATGGCTCAGCCTGCAGGTTCTTCCTGGGTTCCGACGGTATGACGACGCTCCGTCCGAGCGTGTCAGGTTATGGTGCAGTTTCGGATGTAGTTTCGGGCGATTCTCGACTTCGGTTCGGCTTCGTCTGCGATCTTCCCGACGAGTTTTGTGTTTCGACGTCAGATGTGCTTTATGTCACGTGTAACATGCGACATATGTTACACACGGCTCGTGGCTTTGTCAAGGTGGTACACCGATTTTAGACTGTGGGTCCACCAGGAAAAATTAACAAATCGCCACTATTCCGGGAGCACACTTGATAATGGCGAAAGGTGCCCCAGAATCTATTATTCACTTTGGCTTTCACTTTGGGGAATAAATCCACCTTTTTGGCTTCCCGCATACTAAAAAACCATATCTCAAACAGTCTCTACGATACATCTACGGTTTCAGAAATAGTGATTGTATCTGTAAACGTAGCTGTTCTCCTAAACTTTACTTCGCCAACGATAACAACGAAATATGAACGTTCATGTGAACACGTGCGATGGTATCTGAAAAAGTGATAGAATGATTTGAACGATTTCCTTCAATTTTTCTTTAATCGTAAAACTGAACTCTAACCGTAAAACAAACAGTCCATCCCTTCTATCATACTTGTCATACTCGCACGTCAAAATCAACGAAATGCCCGGTCAGAGATGCCAATTGATTTTGTACAAACTCAGTACACAATTATGAAAATAATTTAATTTTTTCTACTATCATTATACTTAACGAATTTCAGCTCTTGATTTAGGCCGATGACATAGTGCACGTGATGCGTGAAGCACCGATGTGGTCTAGCGGATAGGCTGGTGCAAGTCTGGTTTTGGTATGCCAGGCGTACTGGGTTCGATTCCCGGTATCGGCTCGGCAAGAAAACTTTTGGGTTCATAAGTGGCCGACAGGCAAGATGTGTTTTCTCTTATAACTGCATTCGGTACCCGACAGATTTCAAGTTCATGACGAACTGCTCCAATTCATCTGAATTTGAGGTCTTTCATTAGAAAAATTGCAGAATCTTTTGATACATTTTTTTATTTTTCTTATAGTTGACTAAACCAACCTTTCATTTAACCATGCCAATCATTAATAATTTCTAAAAGTCATTAGGTCAGTAAGAAGGTCTAAAAGCATTCGATCTAAGCCAATAATTTTTTTTTTAATTTTCACATTTTAATCTTATAATGGTACAATTTTGAAAAATTGGTCTAGTTGGCATCACTGTCGAGTGCTGTCAACTCAAATAGAAGAAGAATACGAAAAAAAACAAGATGTTTCGTTTTTCGCGTTCAACTCGTTCCAGCAGCAACAATTTCTCTACGATTGTGATCCGACGGACGGACAGACTTTTAGGACCCACCGGGGGACACCAGCGCAAAAGGTAAATTTCATTAACATTAGAATTTATTCGAATGTACGAAAAAGGTTTCCTTTATTTCAGCAACTGGAGCTGGAGGAGCAATGTTGTGCTGGGAGGAACAAAACTACGCTGGAAGGAACATCGAACGATGGATGGATTTATTGACCAGCAGCTACGCCAACGTCCCGCCCGTGTGTCGGAAATACCTCTTCCTGGTAGAGGAAAGGCAGGAAGGATTCCGGTAGCGCAGAAAAAATGAAACCACCCATTCGCTGTGCCTGTGGCCGGATGGGATCGTTGTTGTCGATCTCTGACAACAACTCTGGTGTCCAATTCTTGATGGATGATTTTGTGAGTAAACTAAATGTATAAATATTTAATAAATAATTAAATTCAAACAAAAATATTTTCATCAAAAGATCCGAAAACCCTGTATAAAAATCTGCACATGTGTGCGTGCCACATTCACGTATGATTCCAATAAGCGTAGGCATACCTTCGGAAGGTACGTTTTGTCAAATCGTTTCAGAACTTTCACAGCCAATGTTCAGTTACAATTGAACTCTAAGAATAACTGTAGTGAAAACAGTTTGATGACCAAAATACGTTTTCCACGAGCCGTTTTTGGACGTTATCTCAATTGTTTGCAGAACAGTTCCTCCATACAATCGTTTTAACAGTTTTAAACAGTAACATAACTTAACGCCATATTCAACAGACCGTCGTTTTGGAATTCACAATAAGTGGAATGTTTTTTACGATGTCAGTTAATGTTTTCTAAAAGTTTTTTTACGCTGTTCCGAATGATTGTATAACTATTGTAGTAACTGTTTGGTAACAGTATTTTTCTATTCGGGTTTAGTTTTAACTTGCACGCGCACAATATGTTTGTTGAATATCACGAGACTTATTTTGTGTTGTCTCTTTACTGATCCAGACCAAAGTGAACGAGCCCTCCTTCAGCATCCGCCCAAGAACCCATCGAACTCCTCTCGATCCCATCCAAAACTCTCTTTCTCCCCAAATCCTTCTCTCCAATCCCGGAAACATCCAGTACTTATCCCTCGTTGTCCAAAGTAACGTCTGGTTCTGTTCAATGTCCATTCGTGTCGTAAGCGTTTTTATTTTAAAGGGTTTAGAATTTTAGTGGGTCGTTTTGCCTCTTTTTCGTTGCGGTTTTTCCGGTACACTTTTCTGTTAGTACATCTTTCGGACTTCGTGCAGAGTCTCGACAAATATAAATCGCAAATTATCGACGATTAATTGAACGGTTGGAAGATTTTAATATGTTAGTGTTGTTTACTTAAATCTATGTTAAACAAAAATGACAATATTTTAATAAGAAAATAATTTACATTTACCAACAATATTTTCAATGAACCATTATGCAAACAAAATTTTATATTTCCGTTACTATACAAAGTTTATTTTTCTTATTTTATGTTAGACTAATCTAAGAATCATTTTTTGTGACCATCGTGAAACGTTTGGTAACAATTATCCCCCCGCTTGAGATAGAAAAATTTCCACAAGAAAATTTTCGTCCTTTTAATGTTAATCGTAGTTCCCACAGGTTATTAAGGGTAGCCGTTGGGTCGGAGCAATCACTACTACTGCGTCCTATTGATCACATCTTATGTTCCTTTGCTTCCTACTTTATTATTAAATATTTTTTTTTCGTTTTATTTTCCTTTATATTTTTTTCGTTTTTTTTTTTACCGGTTTCGATCCAGAGTGATATAATTTTTTTTCATACACTGCCTAAATTTATTAGACAAAACCTACACTTTTCTTTTATTTATTTATTTGCGTTCATTCATTCCATTCCCATTCATTCTTATTCCCTAACAATTTGACGCGTCTTCTAACATTCACTCTAGCCTTCATTCAAACCATTCATACCACATGATACTACACCCATAGAAGAGGTTGCAAAAATCCTATGCCTATTTAGCAAATCTCTGTGCCGATAATGCGCTGAAATGTGCACTGTGCCGAAGACGGTATGTTTGAAAAACCGTAACTGGCATAAGGACTCGGCTCCCAACCAAAATGATGACCACTACATTCAAGCGAAACAAGAAAAACATTTTATGGGATTTCCTTCCTATTGGATAATTCATCCCAGAAACAAGAAAATAAAATTAAATCCACAGCGCTGTGGTGAGAATCGAACTCAAATCACCAATTGTATCGTCTTGCCAGTCCGACATCCTAACCAGTGTACTATTCGAGCTTCATGCAGGACGAGGTATATTTGTCATAGGCTTTCTGTTACCGATCAATCACAAAAAAAACGTACAACGGCGGCTTCCCGGCGTTTGGCCTCCTTTCAATGCATTCCTTTGTCTTAAGATGGAAACGGGAAAGGGAACGGGAGTGAAGGAACGGGAAACCCATTGAATGAGAACTGTGCTTTGCTTACTACCTGCTATTACATACACACGCTACATATACACAGCTGCTAAAGCCGGGCAGCTTGGCCGGTGTTGTTTGCCGGTGAATTGAAGGAATGTTTTTGTTGTTGCTTTTGCTACATACACACGCACAGCTTAGCCGTGTTTGCCGGTCGATTGAATTAGAAGGATGTTTTTGTTGTTGCTTTTGCTACATTCACACGCACAGTGCTCGGTTCGCTGGCTGCCTGGTGTTGGCCGGTATTTATTTCCATCCTTCTTCGGCTTGTGATGCGATGGGGAGGGACGCGAAAACGTTTTTATTTTGTTTCATTCAGACATACGCAATTCGGTTGCGCTGGGAGGTTAATGCCGGTGGGCGCAAATCGAATCAGTGCCGGTCGCGTTATCTTCTTGTACCAATGATGCTATGAAATTGACTACACGCCATTGGCACAGAGGCTGAATTTTGGGTGTACGAGACTAACATATTGGTCATACTGACACAAACAGAACGATGGTACTCACAACCAAACAGTTCTCATAAGTAACGTTATTTGACTGGAGACGATAAGGGTCTTCTTAACTGGTAAATCTTGGGGTCATAGGGCATCAGCGTTGCGCCATTACAACTCCGCTCAGTTTTCAGGTTTGTCTGTGCTATTACAGCCTGTACTGGCCATCAATGTCGTGAGACTCCGGCCTCCAGCAAGATCACCAAGTTAAGTCAACACCAGATCGATCTTTCAGTCGAAGTTACTCGAAATTGTCTCGAATTTAACGATAAGCTCGTTAACTGAGCAGCTGAACTATTCTAATCCTCGTAGATCACTAACCACCCTATCTGAAATAGTAGAGATGTGAACCGTCAACCGAAGACTGCGGAATGACACGGACTCACGATCACACACGCGACATCGACGCCGGCATCGACGCCGATTCTCACAGTGTTTACTTTATACGAAAACCAAAACAAATTGGCGAGATTACAATTTCAACAAATTGATTATTTCTAATTAAGAAGGAAAAAATACTGATTACTTCCTTATTTCTGGATCTGGAATACCGTTACTGACAAGTGTATCGAAACCACTTTCAGGGAAAGGTAAGAAGCGAGTGAAAATAATGTAAAACAAGATTCTAATATTTGTGAACTTTTCATGGTTGGTTGTTATGAAATCGAACACGAAAGCAAAAGAACGAGCGATGTTATTCCGATCTTTGCTTAGCTGGAGCAATCTTTTTAGATGGACGTTGGTGCCGTCCCGGTTTCCCTACCGGTTAATTGCCGGTCAGACTTGGGTTGATAATGTTACTCGATGGTTACAAAATACAGGTAAGAATTAGTTGAACATAATTAAGATTCAATTGTAAATATTATTCAAATTACTTCTAGGACTTGTCGCTGTCGACGTTGATGTTATCCATCGGAGAATTAATTTATCGGGAAAATTGTGTATTCAAGTGATGAATTGTAGTAGTGCAAGTGCTGTGAAATAAATCTACCCTGGTTTGAGGTGGGCCGCAGGCCACACCCCCAGGGATTTTCCTTGCTTGTCTTCCAGTTCGTATGACGACGTTCCAATTTTAGCTCTCACCGTAGCAGGTAGATACAATGGTCCATACTTGGCATTGTAGCTTTCTGCTGCGTTGGACAGCTTCATGTTGCGTCGAAATACGTGCTGTCCTATCCGAAATACCTTTGCATGTTGTCGATGTCGAAGGTTGTATCTAGTCCTTCCCGCTTCATGAGCCTTTTCTAAATTCGTTTGAACTAGATCGTAAATTTTATTAAATATTTCTTTTTGAAACTGTTGTCTTTCTTCAGTAGTTTGGGCGCCTTTAGTGAATAATTTATGATCAGAACCTTTGGTAAATGCTTCATGACCGTGTAGTACAAAATAAGGGGTAAGTTCCGTTGCAGAATGTACCGAAGTGTTTAAGATGGTTTCAATTTCCTGTAGTTTACTATCCCAGAGTTTTTGGTCTTCCCGAACGTACGTTCGAATTGCAGCATTGATGGTCCTATTTACCCTCTCTACCGGATTGGCTTGAGAGTGGTATTTAGAACTCAACCAATGCTTGATTTCGAACCGTTCGAGAAGTGCCTTAAACTCCCGGGACAGGAATACCGAAGCATTGTCGGATAAAATGATTTCCGGTGTCGAGTATCGATAGAACCAGTAGTTTCTGAGAATGGTGCAGAGGGAAGTAGCGTCTATTTTTTTAACAGGTGTGAGCATTACCCACTTACTGAACAGATCTAGGGTGACCAGAATGTGCTGGTTCCCTTTTTTGCTGCGGGGGAGGGGTCCAATGTAATCAATGGCAACAATTTGCCAAGGGTGTGTGGTTACGCGTTGTTGGCCCATAGGAGGCGTTACTGGCACGCTTGCTGCTTTGACTTCCTTGCACACTTGGCATTTTTGAATATACTCCTTAACGTCACTGGTCATACGCGGCCAATAATACTTAAGTTTTATCCGTGCTATCGTTTTATCAAAACCCGTATGAAATGCTTCATCGTGACATTCCTTCAAGATAGCCTCCCGCTTTTCTGGGGCGACTACCAGCTTCCATTCGAATCTGTAATCATAGGGATGGTCTGGAACTGAAACGAATTTGTACAGAACATCGTCGCGTATTTGAAAATCTACGAAATCGTCGGGATTTTCCTGAACCTTGGTCTTCATTTCCTCGTACCACGAAGAGAGGACTCGAGCATTCACAACAGCAACACAACGTGACAACGCGTCAGGTACCACGTGGTCCTTACCCTTTCGGTGGACGATTGTCATGTTGTATTGCTGAAGCGTAAGACTCCATCTACTACAACGTGACGAGGTTTTCCATTTTGTTCTGAGGATGTGCGTTAGTGCCGATGAATCGGTGACTAAAGTGAAGTGCGAGCCTTCGATGTACCCACGGAAAGCTTCGATTGACAGGAGAGCGGCCAGAGTTTCCTTCTCACACGCATGATAATTCCTTTGAGGGGTTGTCAGTTTGTGTGAAAAGTATGCTATGACCCTCTCCTGACCCTCAAGGCTTTGCGTGAGCACACCGGCGACCGCAACGTCACTTGCATCTGATTGTATGATAAATTCCTTAGTAAAATCCGGGCTTATCAACACCGGGGAAGTGATTAACTTCTCTTTGATAAGACAGAAGGCTTTTTCAGCATTTTCGTTCCATGAAATCGTTTTGGCTTTAGTTTTCAGGAGATCCGAAAGAGGAGATGTTATCCCGCTGAAGTCGTCGATGAATCGGCGATAGTAATTTGCCATTCCTAGGAAACGGCGGAGTTTAGTAACTGTATTTGGACGATCATATTCAACTACTGCCCTGACCTTTTCCGGATTGGGTCGAAGACCCTCGGTCGAAAGCAAGTATCCTAGGAATGACAACTCACTAACGCCGAATTTCGACTTCTCCAGATTGATGGCAAGATTTCCGCTCGCAAGGCGACCTGCTACTTCACGAAGCAATCGTAGATGCTCGCCGAACGTCTCGCTAACAATGACGATATCGTCAAGGTAGACGAAAACGTTCGGTTCGAGCTCGCCATTGCCTAATATTTGGTCCATCAAATTGGAAAGGCAGCTAGGACTATTAGCCATCCCAAACGGTAAACGGGTCCAACGGAACATCCCTATTCCCTGAATACTAAAAGCAGTGTATTTTCGCGATGATACCTCCAAGGGGATTTGTAAAAAGGCCTCAGACAAATCTATGGTGCTAAGATATTTAGCTTTCGGTAGCTGGCCCAGGATTCGGCCTGGGTGTGGTAATGGATAAGCATTTTTAACGGTGCGCTCATTGAGCTTCCGCGCGTCAAGGCAGAGGCGTACCTTGCCTGACGGTTTTATTACGGGCACAACGTTTTGTGACCAATCCGATTGACATCTTTCGATAATTCCTATTCTTAACATCCGTTTGATTTCTTCAGCTACCTTTTCTCGAATTTTAGGTGACATGGTATAAGGGTATAAACGCAGAGGTGGTTTATCCTTCCATTCATCGGCTATTTCAATCCGATGCTCGATTAAGGGGGTAGTACCCAAGACATCTGGTTGTGCTACTTTAAATAAGGATTTAACTTTTTGAAGTTCGGCTAATTCTGATGAAGAAAGAGTCGAAACTGATTCAAGGTTGGGTTCTGAATTCTCTTCGTTTTGTATTAGGGAACATTGTAGAACTTGTGGATAGATATTGAAGGTTGTCCAGAAGTTCATACCTAACAAGCAATCAATTAACAATCCATCAACTACTATCGTTGGGATGATCTTTGTACTCTCATCGAATGTGAAAGGTAGGTAAATTTCTCCCACTACCTTTAAAAAATTTCCATCTGCGGAACGCAGTTCTAATGGTTCTGAAAGAGGTTGAATTTTAGTGCAACGAATCTTCTTAAATAGCTTTTTACTAATAATTGTCCTGTTACTTCCAGAATCTAATAGACCCTTTATGGTGACACCATGGATCTTCACTAACGCGTATGGTCTATTATCAGCAAAATTTGGAAGTGTGATTTGTAAAATATCGGAAAGTGGGGTTTGGTAATATGTGGCTGGTACGGGTTCCCAAAAGGTCCTATCTACGCAGATTTCTCCGACGGCCGGCGTTTTTCGGTCGTCTGAAGACCGTTTTTTCTACAATAAGGACAGTATTGAGTATCGAATCCCTTGAACCCGCAAATGTAGCAAATTAAACCTTTTAATGTTGGACATTCTTCTACTTGATGCCCGCGTTTTCGACAGTTTAGACATTCGCCCTGCTCTGGAGGTTGATGTCCCTTGACGAGATATTCTAAAGTTCGATGAACTTTGGACGGGCCTGGTCTCGGAATGTCAGACTCGACCTGGTTTTCCCTTTTGATCTTACGATCAGCATTTTGATAATTTCCGTAATTTGCTCCTACACTCGATGGTTTCTTATCCGAATTTTTCCAATTATTCATTTTATTATAAGACGATGTATTAGCATTACTCTGATGGTTCATTTTAGGAAATTGTGTGTTCGACGTGTTTGCAACAAGATTAACGGTTTTTTCTAATCCAAATACCTTTTGATACATGGAATAGTTAGACGCATCAATCTTGTGCCCTGCATCCAGAAGTTCTGAAAGATCATCTACATGCTTCCACAAAAGTGCTTTTTTATAATCAGATCTTAGATTTCTTTTGAGGACGTTCAATTTTTCGTTTTCGTCCATCGCGACGATCATGGATCGGAACATCTTCTCCATTTCGAAATAATATTCTTGAAACGTTTCGTTTCTTTGTTGCCGCCTTAAATAAATTCTTGACCTCACTAGCGTGTCTAATTCGGGGTGAACAAAAGTGTTTCGAAGTTCTTGAACTAAGTGTGGCCAATCACGTAATCTGCCACCGTAACGCATCGATCAGTACCAGCTTGCTGCTGGACCCGTAAATAAATGAAAGGCGGAATTAAAAAGTTCATCTTCCGACACATATTCAGATATTGATAATTGAGTAATCGTTCCTAAAAATTCATTCAACTTCATTCCCTGGTCAGTCCCAGAGTATCTTTCGAAACTCCACTGCGACACAGGCAATGTGCGACGAGATGGAAAGGCGACACGTGGTGGTAAAAATTCTCTTGGCTGTTCTGTGAAGTTGATATTTTGGGGTAGGTTCGAATTATTCCTATCAGAAACCGTTGATGGGATTCTAAACTCTGGCAAAACCGAGGTTGCGCGCGTGTTTCGCGGAAAAGGGTCATAATTCTGAAAGTAATTTGGGTTTGGTTTATTATTCGATGATTCAAAAGTTACTTTAGAAACTGGTAAGCTCTGGTAATTTTCTTGAACAGTGGTTGGTGGAATATTTAAATTTCTGACCTGTGAATAAATTGTATGATTTATGCTGGCTACTGATATGGGTCTTGAATATTGATTCACTGACTGAACCAGCATTGAATTTTTAGGATACGCGCCTGTGTTCAAATGCGGGGGCGGTAACCTTAACCGAGCCTGCGAATCATTATCCAAAGGATTGTTCCAAGGCAAGGCCTTATTCGACTGTCTATTCTGCTCGTTTTCGATGTGCTGTTCGCGATATTTTCGAAGCTCAATTAGTACTTGCTCGAGAGCTAACAGAGAGTTACTAACTGAACTGGTTCCCCTTTTTTCTTTGGAAGGATTCGCGATACCCAACCGTTCAAGACAACGAATTATGTCCATTTCCGTTTCGGACAGCCCTTCCCGGTTTTCAGTTTCCCTTATTCCTCCTACTGCTCCTTCTAATTCCGGTACTTCACTAGGTCGTTCTAAATCGCCCGTAGACTCGACTTCTTTTTCTAAAGGTTCATTTTCAGTTTCAGACATAATATTTAGGTATTCCTTAGATCCAATAGGATAATCAGAAAAATATTTATTCAAATAAGAAATTATCTTCTCCAAAAATACTTCTGAACGATCTTTAATTTTACCCTCAGTGTTCTCAATTAATGCTAACAATCGATTTGCTAAATGAAGCAATGCAGCATGACATTTTGTCGGTACCGCGTTCAAACACAATTCCGTTTTCTCTAAAGTATCCAATTTCAATTCACAAATGCTAAGCTCATAAATTGCGTCTTCTAATAGAGTCCGTTTATATGGACCTTGTTTTCTTTCGTTTTTTATAGCTTCTACTAAAGCCCTTCTTCGCCTGGAAAGTGTCCAATTCTCAGGAGTGAAAATTCCTCTGATCCTAAGTTCATGATCCAACTCGTCTATCTTCAATAAATCAACGCGCAAATTAAATGCCTCCAAGATTATATTGTTTCTCGTATAGCGTTGATCCGTATCCATAATGATACTTCTCTGGCGTGTGTGTAAAAAAATATCACTCGATCGTGTTTCTCTCTAAACTCAAGACAAAGGCTTCAACTGGCAAGTGCGAAACCACCAAGCAAAAAAACACTCGTTGCGACCAATAGCACACTTTTTAACAACTCCAAATGCAATTTTTGACGTAGAATTACGTCTTACGGCAACACTATAGGGGGGCAAATTGAAAGTTGCGATCGGATCTCGCGTCACGAAAACTTTCCAACTCAAGGACATCTTTCCTAAAAGACATTTCAAGCCTGCTCATCGTTGATTGGCTGGTCGAAAATGACAAAAAACACGGACGCCACGCCCCTTGGTATGTTTTATTTTTCCCATCCTTCGAAAGATATAAAAGTAAGGGGTCTCCGGTCGACCGGTTTCATTCTCAGTTTGCCCGTTGAGCAATTGGATCTGCATACGGACCCCACCAGCGGTAATCCTATGCAGATATCGTTTTGCTGTTCAAACAGTGGCAAGTTGCCACAGTACGAAAAGAGCGGAGACCATGCGTAACCAGCACCTACCACCCACGCCACACATCACCCATGCCACACGCCACCCACGCCACCTACCACCCAAGCCATCCATCACCCACACCACCTGCCATCCACCATCCTCGCCACACACCACCTCTACCTTCCACCCACGCCAACTACCACCCACGTCACCTACCACCCACGCCACCTACCCACACCACCCGCACCACCTACCACCAACGCCACAAACCACCTACCACCCACGCCACACATCACCCATGCCACACGCCACCTACCACCCAAGTCACCTAACCCACACCACCTGCCATCCACCATCCTCGCCACACACCACCTCTACTTTCCACCCACGCCACTCACCACCCAAGTAACAATTTTAGCTTTATTATGGTCAGCAAAATGTCGTTTGGACCACAGCATTAATCTTCATAAAAAGCTAAAGTACATTCTATAACATCACCTGGACTCTAATAAAGCCAAAATTAGGCTATTTGGCCCTATCCTAGGAACGTCATCATGACCAATCATTGTTAGTCATCAATATTGGTCACCAAAGCTTTTAAAAAGCTATTATAAAACATAAAAACAAGAAATTTTTGTTTTTTTTTCGGTTCTGTCAGTTCTCGGAGTTTTTTTTTTTGTTTTTTCCAGCAACCGTAATGGTTGATGAATGATGATTGCATTATTCAGATATGAATCTGGTAAAATTAATAGTTAAAAAACCAATGTTTTACCCATATAATGAGCGTCTTTTCTACTGCCAGTCAAGATTTTAGGTAAAATGTATATGAAATAGTATCTTAAAATAAATGCGCCTCGTCAAATCTGATGGTCAATCATGATGGGATTGATGGAAAAAAGGCCTGAAAAAATATTTTCCAATGCTGGCATTGTGAATCCATCAACATGGCGTCATTTTGTACCCTTCGATTTTGCAACCAACATGGCGTGAGTCAATTCATAGTTTTATTATGGTTTAATGATGACCCCAAAAAAAGCTACGATTTGACGTTTCTTTCGCAAGCAAACCAATTACACGCTAAGGTTGAGTTCCTCATTTCTGAGTTGTTAATCATTAGTACAGTAAATGAGGAGACTTTTTGAATGAAAAGGGATTGGTTTTCAATGACCCGTGGAATAAATCATGAGTTGAAGTCAAATTTCGTTGTCTGACGCCATCTTGAAATCCAAGATGGCGGCTTCCGCTGAACTTTAAAATGGTGTAAATGACTTGAAATCGCATGAAACCCCAACAAAATGGGTATCGGGTGAAAGTGCTAAACGAGTAGAAGTCGAATTTCGCTATCCGACGCCATCTTGAAATCCAAGATGGCGGCAGCCGCTCAACTTTTAATGCTTAATGCTGACAAAAAGTCGCATTAAACCACCACTATACGAATATTGGTAAAAAGGCTAAGCTAGAAGATGTCGATTTTTTTTCTTTCCGACGCCATCTTGGAATCCAAGATGGCAGCTTCCACTGAATTTAAAATGCTGTTAATCAATGAAAATCGCTTGAACACAACTTTTTTTCACGTAATACTACATTAAAACTACTATTTTAAAACAATTTAGATCATTTTAAATCACTTTTATTATTTTTTCATTATATTTCTAATGCATTTAGAACTTTTCTTGTTTTGTTTATAGTTTTTGATTTTTTTTGCCATTTATGTAATTCTTTTATTCCTATCATGCTATTATGTCTAAATTGTATCGGTCTTATTCTAGCGAAAACTATAAGGTTATGTTGTTTCTGTTAACCGTCTGATTTTGGCACATGTGCCAAATTCGATGTTTCCAAAATCGAATGTTGCCAAAAACGAACGGGGTCTGTATTGCGGTAGTTTTTGTGGGATTTTCAGTCACTTACAGATTTTTAGAGAAACGCGAAAAAAGATATTTGACTTCTATAATTTAGCCTTAGCACTCAATACAATATATTTGGTAGTTTCATGCTATTTTCATTCATTTACAGTATTTTTAAGTTCAGCTGAAGCCACCATCCTGGATTTCAAGATTGCGTCAGAATGCAAAAATAAACTTTTTATAGCTTATCCCAATTGACAAATATCCATATTTTGGAGGTTTCATGCGATATTCAATGATTTAGAGCATTTTTTAAGTTTATAGAAAGCTGCCATCTTGGATTTCAAGATGGCGTAAAAAAAAGACATACACCGTCTTAGCCAATTTAGGCTCTACAGACTGAATAAATGGCATGGACAACTTAAGATTAACATTAAACACCCAGTACCGAGATGGGAATCGAACCCATGTCATCAGCGGACCAGCGATTACCGTCTTACCACACTAACCACTCGACCACCAAGACGTAAGATAGCAATATTCGACTTCTACTCGTAAACCCCTTCACCCACTACCAATATGGGTTTCATGTCATTTTAAGTCATTCACTACATTTTAAAGTTTAGCGGAAGCCGCCATCTTGGATTTCAAGATGGCGTAAGATAGCGTAATTCAACTTCTACCGGTTGATTTCTTTTAACTTATACCCCTATAATATAGGTTTTATGCGATTTTCAGTCATTTACAGTATTTTTAAGTTGAGTGGTAGCCGCCATCTTGGATTTAAGATGGCGACGGGCAACGAAATTTGACTTCTACTCGTTTATTACTTTCACCTTATAACCATATTGTGAAGGTTTCACGATATTTTCAGTAATTTTCAGCTTTGAAAATAAAAGAGGAAGCCGCCATCTTGAATTAATGATGGCGTCAAGCTTTTTTTTCCTACTATTTAGGCCCTTTCACTCAATACTCATATTGTAAAGATATCCATACCACTTTCGGTGATTTCAAGTTTTCAAAGATGTATTTTTTTCATTTAAACTCAAAACCAACACGCATAACTTACCAAAAATGTGTAAAAATGGGAGTTCCAATTCAAATATGTGCTATCTAATCTGAGCGTGTCCTGTTTTGACATTTTGATCGAGAACTGTCACTAAGTTTTATGGCGGTTTAATAATCAGGCACTGAGTGCTATTATAGAACATGCAAAAGAAAGCTTGGAGCAAACTTCTAAGTTTGTGTTTTATTATAGTTTTAAAAAAGCATTCATAACTCTTTCAAAATAACTAAAACAGTATGTTTAATAAAAGTTTTATTAGCGTTTTCAAAACCATCTGCAAACATATGGTCGAAAAAAAATATAAGCATTATGCATGACCATAATAAAACCGTCATAAAACGAGCTGCACAAAAAAATGCCATAATTAAACCATAATAAAACTTCCTAATGCTAGTTGGCATAATCTGTGTTACTTGGGCACCCACGTCACCTACCACCCACGCCACACACCACCCTTGTCACCCACCACCCACGCCACCTACCCACACCATACACCACCCACACCACCCACTCCACCCACACCACCTACCACCAACGCCACACACCACCCACGACACCTACCACCCACGAGACCTGCCACACACCAATTACTACCAACGCATCACCACCCACCACCCAAGCGACCAATTTGTATTGAAAAGACAAGACTCTTTCAAAGTTATTTTGGCCCTGAAAAGGGCCGTTTGTTGAGATGATAATAATCTAATATCTGGAATTATCAATAATCCCACCTTAAAACGTCGTTTTACGCTAGTGATTGCTGGACGGAGAAAGAATTGACTTAGAGGGAATGATAAATTTGGGTATCAATTTTTCAAAAGTGCTTATGAGTCAAATGTAATTAAATCGAGTAATCAGCTGAGTTCATAAGTAATATTTTCCTTGGAAACTTATGGAGCTGTAAAATTTAAAAATAATTTTCTCGAACAGCGATATTGGCACTATCGCCCTTTACAAAAATCGATACCGAATTGATACTGATTCAGAAGAGACGCATGAGGCAGAACTTTCAGGGAGATTTTTCTCTACTTTTGCACTGAGTCAAGCGTTTCTATCAAAGGCAGCGGTGAGAAAGCTCAAAATTTCGGCACTGATAGGTACTAGTTAGCTTGCAAGCGTTTGATTTTAATGTTGAAGAAATCGTTGCCTATTCATAGGCATTTAATACTATGCGTTTCTTTGCTACGGATAGTTTGCATGCAAGAGAGCATTTTGCGTTCTTCTGTGCCTATCAAAACATATTGATCATAGTTATTATGTGTAAAATAAAAAAACACTTTGCTGTCACAAGTTTGACTTATGGTATCAATGTTTAAAAAACGTCGTTTTAAGCACGACCATTATACTGACTCTAAATAATTGACCAAACGAGAATTGCATATAAGACAACAAATGTACATACTTGATATATATTAACGCACATTTTATGTGCGTCATCTTTTGCTGAGAGTTAAGCGTATGGATGAAAGGGATCAGTTGTTGATTTAGCAGATTTTTTATTGAAATTTGATGAAAAACTGTGTTGTATAAAAAAGTATTGCTTCAATCTTTTTATGCAGCGTTTTTTTTTAATCCAAACGTTGAATAAAAGAAAAAAAACAGATTCAAAATTCCTTATTTAAGAACACTTGATTTATTAAATGCCAGCACTATCATTAGAAGCTTTCTCGCAGGCGTTTGATACTGAGCTTGCATATAATTAGCTTAGTATCAAAACTTCAATTTCTAAGCCATGGGTCTTGACACCACTTATATGTACATTATTGTACATGCTTATATTTATTTCGCCTTTAGTTATGCAACTGAATAGTGCTGAATAATGTTTTTAACGGCCAACCACTTGTTTGAAATTGATCAACTTTACTCAAAAAAATTTAAATTTATTACGAAAAATACATTGGCACAAGATAGGCTGTCGTAATTTTACGTCAACATTACGGTCGTGTCTCATATACAACCTCTTAAACTTTTTTTTTTTTATACTCTACTCTACGGCTCAAACAATGTAGCATTTGAGTTTGTTTAACGTATTTGTTGCTTAAATATTCTCTGCGTGTACCTGTCATTATCGTCCAGCTCTATTTTTACCGGAATTTTAATGTAAACAAAACCGAAAAAGTGAAAGTAAAATAAGGAAAAAACGGCAAATCATCGTTTCGGATAGTGATTCGCTTGCCGCCATCGCGTTTCTGGTTTGCTGCAAAGGTGCCGTGATCTCGTTAGCGGAGAATAACCCCGAGGTAGTCCGGAGCCAAAAGCTGCAACAGCATTCTTCGCATCGGATACCGTGGACTCAGAAGTGCCGCAACGATTCCCCGGGAACTTCCGTCGGACGCAAAGGTCCAAAGATCCGAGCGAAACCAGGTTGCAATCTCGCTCAGTACCACCCGGTGAACCCATTTCGGAGCGGGTAAATATTCACCTATTTGTTGACTAAGGAGCAGCATAACTTTGCTAGGTCACTATTATAGAGAGCCGACGTCAATACTACCACTGGTTGTTGGTTGGAGCCACATTGGGTACCATCATCGGAGGCACTGCAATCTGGTGGCCTTGTATGTGCTTAGCAGCAGCTTTAGCAGCGGGATCCAAGTACGACCATCAGACCCCAAATCGGGTGGTCTGAAGGTGACAGAAACAGCTGTGGGAAGATTAACCTCAAACGCGCCCAGACCCCAATCAGGGGTCTTTTATCGGGATCTGAAGCTTCTCTTGTCCGACTGATCGAGACGTGAGCTGGAGTGGTACTGCTATTGGTCATCCGATGACGCAGGCTCTCCCGTTTGCCAGAGCGAGAGAAACTGGTCGTATTATGCCGCGCGCTGATACGCCGTTGCCAGAACGAGACAAACTGTGCAAAACAGCTATGAACAACCAGTGAAACTATCATCCTGTTGACAATCTCCACAAATCGAGCAATATCCGTTAGCCGATCGTGACAAATCGAGCGCAGCTGGTGAGCATACCGTACTAGTGTCATCGTACCCAATCATGTCATTTTAGTCCCAAATTAATGTCGTATCGTCAATATGTTACAGTGTAATCTGAGGATCGCCATGAAATCACCGATCAAAAGTAACGCGAATTGGGAGCGCGGTAAAACTCCTCTTCTGGGCTCATGGCGAGGTTGGTTGGTAATGCTTCCTTACTCAGCACACTGTAACTATTTTAATCATCACCAAAACAGTCTGATTTTAATTCGTTCAATGTTAGCAATAAGTTGAACGTTTTTTCTGTTAATTTATTTTAATTTGTTAGATCTAAGCCTTTTGTTTTTAACGGTTTGTGATCTGTGTACCATTGTCACGTGATTTAGACTTAGAGATAAAACGCACATAGGGACCTGTTTTTTGCCAAACCTGGTTGGCGTATTGTTATGTTTTGTTGTGAAATGTTAGGGTAATATAACATTTGAGATCTGGCGGGCTATAGGCCTGCGTTATTTGTGATTTGTGGTGCACGTTGTTGTCCGTGCGGAGGTCTGCTCCATCTTTGTTGCCTTGTGCGTCTCTAGTCAGCTTCCTGTGATATAAGAAGTTTTTTATAAATTTTTCATGAGCTCCTAGCCGTCGCTCATGAAAAATTTTTCCGTGACAATGGGGTTGTGTAGCATTTGAGTTTGTTTAACGTATTTGTTGCTTAAATATTCTCTGCGTGTACCTGTCATTATCGTCCAGCTCTATTTTTACCGGAATTTTAATGTAAACAAAACCGAAAAAGTGAAAGTAAAATAAGGAAAAAACGGCAAATCATCGTTTCGGATAGTGATTCGCTTGCCGCCATCGCGTTTCTGGTTTGCTGCAAAGGTGCCGTGATCTCGTTAGCGGAGAATAACCCCGAGGTAGTCCGGAGCCAAAAGCTGCAACAGCATTCTTCGCATCGGATACCGTGGACTCAGAAGTGTCGCAACGATTCCCCGGGAACTTCCGTCGGACGCAAAGGTCCAAAGATCCGAGCGAAACCAGGTTGCAATCTCGCTCAGTACCACCCGGTGAACCCATTTCGGAGCGGGTAAATATTCACCTATTTGTTGACTAAGGAGCAGCATAACTTTGCTAGGTCACTATTATAGAGAGCCGACGTCAATACTACCACTGGTTGTTGGTTGGAGCCACATTGGGTACCATCATCGGAGGCACTGCAATCTGGTGGCCTTGTATGTGCTTAGCAGCAGCTTTAGCAGCGGGATCCAAGTACGACCATCAGACCCCAAATCGGGTGGTCTGAAGGTGACAGAAACAGCTGTGGGAAGATTAACCTCAAACGCGCCCAGACCCCAATCAGGGGTCTTTTATCGGGATCTGAAGCTTCTCTTGTCCGACTGATCGAGACGTGAGCTGGAGTGGTACTGCTATTGGTCATCCGATGACGCAGGTGGTCGCTGAAAAGAAGAAGATGAGTACGAGAAAAACAAGTAAGTGCTAGAGCTTGTAAGAAGTAGCAGAAAGAAGAAGAACATAAGCGGAAAAGAATAAGAGGCATTTAGAAGAGGAAGAAGAAGAACGAGTTAGCGAAAGAAGAAGAAAAGTGAGTCAGAGGAGAAAAAGAAGAGCGAGTTAGCGGAAGAAGAAGAAGAGCAAGTTGGCGTAAGAAGAAGAAGAAGAAGAGCATGCAGTAGAAGGAGAAGAATGAGAGTAAGCATGCAGTAGAAAGAGAAGAATAAGAGAAAGCATGCAGTAAACATGAAATATAATATATAAGCAACACATTTGGTAAAGTTTTGTTTTGTGGCGTAGTTTTTGTATGTTTTGGTGATTTGTGTTTCCTCCCCCATTGCTAGCCGGGAGTGAAGCAAAAAAAACTTCAACAACAACCTTCCGGGCCCAAAACTTTTGTAGTGAGAAATAGCGATTTTTATCGAGATGCGTATTGAAATCTCGACTCTTCCCGAGGTGGGGTAAAATATTACAATTGAAGATTGTAATATTTGATCATTTTGTGGATCGCCAATTGAAAGTAGGGACGAATCCCTGCTACCCGTTAGCTCAGCTATTTTACTATCTCAGGGCCGGCATCCGACCACGGGAAGACTAATCGACCAACAATATTAATTCAAGGTGGACACGATAAAGGGATTCTCAACGGAACTAGAGATATGGTTCATTCGAATTAGATTAAGAAGTTGGAGAATTTCATTCTATAAACTTTTATTTTAAACCCACGTGGTACCACTAAACTCGACGATCGTTGGGGCCCATTGATGATGAGGAGGATTGGAGAAAGGAGTTCATTTTCCGTAACATACCTTCAAAGACGGGGTGAGTTACCATGGCTCAGCCTGCAGGCGTCGGGAGGTTCTTCCTGGGTTCCGACGGTATGACGACGCTCCGTCCGAGCGTGTCAGGTTATGGTGCAGTTTCGGATGTAGTTTCGGGCGATTCTCGACTTCGGTTCGGCTTCGTCTGCGATCTTCCCGACGAGTTTTGTGTTTCGACGTCAGATGTGCTTTATGTCACGTGTAACATGCGACATATGTTACACACGGCTCGTGGCTTTGTCAAGGTGGTACACCGATTTTAGACTGTGGGTCCACCAGGAAAAATTAACAAATCGCCACTATTCCGGGAGCACACTTGATAATGGCGAAAGGTGCCCCAGAATCTATTATTCACTTTGGCTTTCACTTTGGGGAATAAATCCACCTTTTTGGCTTTAGTTTTAACTTGCACGCGCACAATATGTTTGTTGAATATCACGAGACTTATTTTGTGTTGTCTCTTTACTGATCCAGACCAAAGTGAACGAGCCCTCCTTCAGCATCCGCCCAAGAACCCATCGAACTCCTCTCGATCCCATCCAAAACTCTCTTTCTCCCCAAATCCTTCTCTCCAATCCCGGAAACATCCAGTACTTATCCCTCGTTGTCCAAAGTAACGTCTGGTTCTGTTCAATGTCCATTCGTGTCGTAAGCGTTTTTATTTTAAAGGGTTTAGAATTTTAGTGGGTCGTTTTGCCTCTTTTTCGTTGCGGTTTTTCCGGTACACTTTTCTGTTAGTACATCTTTCGGACTTCGTGCAGAGTCTCGACAAATATAAATCGCAAATTATCGACGATTAATTGAACGGTTGGAAGATTTTAATATGTTAGTGTTGTTTACTTAAATCTATGTTAAACAAAAATGACAATATTTTAATAAGAAAATAATTTACATTTACCAACAATATTTTCAATGAACCATTATGCAAACAAAATTTTATATTTCCGTTACTATACAAAGTTTATTTTTCTTATTTTATGTTAGACTAATCTAAGAATCATTTTTTGTGACCATCGTGAAACGTTTGGTAACAAGCTTGGAGGAATGACGTTCTTCTCTTCCGGATGTTTGATGACATTAATTTTCATCCAACCACTCGAGACCGCCTGGGAGAGATGCATTTTTAACCTCCTATCAAAAAGGGCAATTTCTTCTTCCGACTGGTAATACCACTCGCGAGCTTAAACACGTCTTATTCGAAACGAAGAAAAATCTTATGAAAATGTAAAAATTGGCGCGGGCGCGGTATCAAAATAAACCTATACACGCTAATTTGTTAATACGTGAAAAAAGCAAAAGCTTAAGAATGTTCATTTTGGTTTGAATTATAATTTTACCATAAAGTACACCGTAACCATAAAAGGCACAAGAAAATAATTGTGATGTCGTTCTTCTCATATTTTCGACAACAATGAAATATTTTGAAATAACGACATTATTCACGGTGACTTTTAAAATGATGGTTATTTCTAAATAAAAAGTGGTTGAAAAATATTAGGATATTACGATGAAGTTAATTGTTCAATTGAAAATCATTGTTAAGTTATATTATTACCATGGTCTTTGCTATTCGGGTACTCTCCCCTACTAGGCTCAGACTAAAACAACCCCGCCGGATAATTACCCGGCTATTTGCATGTGACTACGAGTATCAAGGAATGTTCACGGACAGAATTGTGGCCCGGCAAATACCGCAGTAAACCCGAAAGGAAGAGGCGTCAAAGATCCTGAGGGAGGCATGGAGGCGGTGGCAGTTAGGAAAGTAGCGAGCGGGACAATGCCCGGTTGCGGTACCTACGAAAATATAATTAGTGCATTTCAACGTTAGTTATAATAAAAATCAGTTAAAATCATCAATTAATTTATTTCTTCCTAACGTCGTATTTCAATCACAATATTACACATAACATGCTACATAAAGTGGTCCGCAAAATCGTTTTATGATACAAATCGTACATGAGTACATCCCAACTCACATAAAATATCGTTTAAAGAGTCCATCAAATGTCAAATTGCATCATATCGTACAAGCTTACAACACACATCTTATAAAATGTGACTTAAGTTGTCAACCGATGCTAAAATCTCTGAACATCGTATACGACTACAACACATCTCGCATAAAAGGTGACATAAGTCGACATTCCATCGTCAGATTGCTTCGAGTCATATAAGAGTACAAAACATCTCGCATAAAGGGTGACTTAAATCGCCAATCCATCGACAGATTGCTTCAAGTCGTACAAGAGTTCGGCACACCTCGCATAAAGGGTGACTTAGATCGCCAATTCATCGTCAGATTGCTTCAAGTCGTACAAGAGTTCAACACACCTCGCATTAAAGGTGACTTAAATCGCCAATTTATCGCTTCAAGTCGTAAAAGGGTAAAACACACATCGCATAAAGTGTGGATGGAACAGTTAATCCTCCCATCATCGTAAATGCGCATGAATCGAATCCTTTAATGTAACGTACAAAACGACGCCAATGCGACATAAAGTACCAAAGTATTTCTAACATCGTAAATGACATCACATATGATGTTGTCGATGTCGTAAACCAGAAAATAACGAAAACATGTACGTATATTGCCTCCACTTTTGGTAGGTATATGCTTTTTTCTAAAGTCATATACGATGATTTGTGTCGACATAGACGTACGTATATCTTTTGATATACCTACCAAATTGTTGGCTGGGTTCTTCTCTACCTATCTTGCACAGTCACTCTCCTCTCTGCACTCTAATTATCCTTGACTCAGATTTGAAGGAAAATAATTCAAAATGCGCCAAAACTGGGAAAACTCAAATTTTGATTAGAGCGGTAAAACTCAGAAATGAATTGTTTTCGCGAATTCTGAGTTGTTTTTGTTCAGGGTGGTTTAGGCTTGTTCATGGATCGACTGAATGAAAAAAAATCAAAAATTTATGAAATTTCAAAGCGGTTTTGAATGGAATTTCTGATTGCAAAAAGAAAAAGACGATTGTACGGTGTATTTAGAAGATGGATGCGTGCATTTCTATACGGTTAATTTTATTTTTACCACAAGTTAGTGTCACCGAGTCATTTGACCGCATCCAGCCGGTGGAGCTTCGTGCTGTCCCACTTGGCACGCTCACCCACCAGCACACTCTGTCTAATTTGAGCTGATCTGAAAAGACAAGAAAAAAACACCATTGGTGAAAATCATTTACACTTCAAAATTATGAGAAAATTATACTTACAGTTGTGAATGATGGCTTCCGTAGAGATTGCTGGAAGAAAAGATAAAATTGTTCAATTTTGTATTTCCTTTCGACACCACTTAATTTCTAATAGAAAATAAAATTGAAACTTACCTTGATTATTTCGTCAACTGTTTCAGACCATCGCATCCAAACAATCAACAATGGTTTCTGGAACTCTCTGAGTTGTTTTCATCTATTTTGTTCGAAAACGTATGCGTGTCAGTGTCAGTGGTTGTACCACTGACCATACTGACTGAACACTCGATTTCGTTTTCTGGATAATTTTTCCAACAGTACGCAATGTCGATTCCACAGTGCGCATCGATCGATTTGAAGAAATGCTATCCCAGTTAGGAAATGCCACCCAACTTTAAAATAAAACACGCAATTTCTACGATAAAATCGGGCTAAACAGGACCATTTTTCCTACAGGGCATTTTTTGTCAAATTTTTCAGGTTCGGCCTGCCGTCGGTATTGCGAACCTGCAAAATCTGACAACAAAAAAATAGACAGAAAATGGTTGAATTTTTGTTCTAAGTGTTATGTCAGTGTGGTCAGTGGTTGTACTGCATAAATTTTTGAATAACTGTCCACCAACTGCATCGTTGATATAAGTCGCGAATGACATAAATATGTTAAAAACGACTATAATCGAAACAACAACAAAAATATTTTTATCATGTCTTTTTGCATCGCATTCTTCTAAATGATCATAGCTTTAGTTGGAGAAATAAAAGCACGTATGTTGGATGGAACATACATTCCATTTTTTTCCAGTGTACAATTTTAAAAATCGTCACGCCACTTGGTCTACTGCGACGGCAAATGGAAACAGAACAGCCTCCGCGGGAAAAGCTTAGTATGCTATAATGCAGGCATCATTCTGCTATAATTTGAACACCATGCTGTCAAACACTTTGTATTGTGTGTATAGTGTGTATCTTGGATATTATAATTATAGGAAGAATCAGAGGGCCTAGGTATCCTGATTTTTGGTTTTTTTCATCGTCTCAGAGACGGATACTTATACCACCTTAAGCCCGGTTTACAGTTCTTGTGAACTCGAACTCGAACGTGAACTCAACGTGAACGTGTTTTACCGATGCTAATCTTTGGTTCAAATGATATCTAAAAAGTGTTTTTCGATATTGACTTCAGACCAGCCAAGGTTCTTCTCGCTTTAGTTGCATAATTTAAGGCGTCTTCAGCACCTGCATTTCGCCTTTAGTTATGCAATCTAAGCAGAGCTGCATGTTATTTTCGTTTTTTTTATACGGGATTTTCATCCTCTGGGATGATTCATCCCTACGTGTTAGTTTCGTCAATTTAATGGTGTCCTTAAAATTCCTGATTTTTTTCATGGCGGTGTCCTGATTTTTGTCAAAACCACCTGGCACCTCTGACCAGGACCTAGAAACAGAGTGCCTCCAGCTACGGGTGGATGCATATTGAGAAAAAGTAGGCAAAGGGTACCAAAATTTTCTCATTGGTGGGGGGTGGAGACGGAGCGCTTTTTGACAGCGAATTGTTCGCCTACCATGCCTACGATTACGATTGCCTGTCACAAGATGGACTTTTTTTTTAAGGTTTTATTAATGACACTTTACCATCTTTGTGGCATTCGTGTCTTAAAAACACAAGATGGACGATTCCGTGCATTTGCATAAGAACACACCTGAAGCTTTGCACGCCTTGCCTGGAAATTCCGTGTATAGGTATAAGAACACACCCGAAGCTGTACACGCCTTGGTTTTAAATTTCTTCTGACTTCCGTGCAGGGATGCCAGGTGTTGCGGATAAAAAATCTGGTCAATTTAGAAAAAAAGTCTGTGTGTGTCTGTGCACAAGGAAGATCACAAATTTGGTAATGAACAAGAATTTTTTCGATGCATTTGAGCGGGGGAGGGGAGGGGGAGGTGTGTTGTATTCAGGATATTTTCGAGTTGAGAACTACATAACATACACTGTTTCCTACCACGTACCATGCCGAAAAAAAAAAATATGAATGATTGGTCGAATACCCATGAAAACAAGCGAAATTTACAGTCTAATCTGGCACTTACAGATCAAATCCGATACAAGAATATTGATTTCATCACTCTATTTCAAAAGTCTGTAAAATCTGGGCACTCTGAGCCAAAATCTGGGCAAAATCTGTGTCTGGACAAAGGGTCAAAAGTCTTGGTTTTACAGACAAATCTGGGCACCTGGCAACCCAGCTTCCGTGTGCTACACACAAAAAAAAGCATAGTAAAATTACTAAATCCGTGGTTTAAATGAACAACACGCAACCATATTTTTGAGTCAATAATGTTTTCTTCTTGATATTACCATGCGCATAGTAGTTTTACTTTGTGTTTATTTTGGCTGCGCATAGTATTTTCGACTACGTTCATAGTAAAATTGTCAATGAAATCATGGGTTTGTTTTTCAATGTGCATAGTAAAATTGATATGTTTCATGATAAAACTATGATATGTTATGATATAAATGAGTACATGTTGCTTGATTTGACAACCAAGTTACCATGCACCATGGTATAACTATATTGAAGTACGATAGAATTAACACTCTTCGTGATTTCTCCGAGATCAAGATATAATTTATTTTTAAATTAATTACATTTTATTTTTTTTAATTACAACTATCACAAATTTTCATTCCATATTCATAACACAATTTACAATGGTCTGCTTAGAACTGTCGTTATGCTCAAAAAAAAATTAAAACAAAAAAATTAGTTAATGAGCAGATCAAATTTGTTCTACTTACGCTGAAATCGATTTGGATTTATTGGCAGTCATCTTGAGGCCAACGATCCGGAAAGGGGGCAAGGTTAATCTTCTGGAAAATGCGATTCTTTGGTCAATTTTCCGTGGCTGGTTAGAAGGGAGGTCCCCACGGCCGGAGAATTCGGGATGCATCGAACGGAACAGCTAAAAATTGATCAAAAGAAAGATAGGAAAAACGGATCTGAGTAATGTGCAATCGACGAAAAAAACACAATATTACTCACCTGAGCTGAGAGACTGCGTTTCCCGACCCGACGAAACTGCTGATTTTATTTGACACATCCAGTGCGCCGGTCACCTGGTTGGTTGGAACAGCAATTACCACATTTACGTACCCGCGAAACATTTTTGTCCGCATTCCGAAAATCGTGACCGGCTGAAACAAACACTCAAACGAAGCACATAGGTTAAATTACTGTAAATTATAATGAGCATAGTATTTTCGACAACACAAATTGTGCAGCCTAGATGTACCCACCATTATGTATTCCCAATTATGTAATCACTTGCTTGCTCGGCTGCTGAGGCTTCACTGAGCTACTGGCGGTTAGTACTGAGAGAATCTCTAGAAGCGTTCACCCATACATTTGCACTCCACACATCTCCCTTCCTTCCAGAGGAAAAAGAAACTAATTTTAGTTCAATCATGTCATTTTTGAAAAAAAAAAATCACTTATAAAAAAATATTAGAAAACTAGCATTCTTTCAAAATCTATATTTAACAATCTTTCTTCTTCAACACTCTTCAAACGGTTCGAAAATAAACGATTCGAAATCGAAAAACACTTTATCTTGAATTGATGGTTTTGCTGCCATTTCATTTTTCGAATATATGTTTTAAGTAGATCAAATTCTAATCAGAAAGAACGTTACATTTAATTTTGAATTTACTATACTTAACCGTTCGTTGTAGAACTCAATTTTATCTTGCCCTATTCCACGGTTTGGTGCTGCGCCACGAATCGAATGGAACGAACTAACACGTATTTTTTTAAATTAAGGGATTGCAACAATTTGAACTCCGCATTCATACCTTAATAACTTGCATCAGTTACAGTGCGCCTTTTAATAGGCATGCTTTTTAAAACGCCTGGATGTAGGCACCAATAACATGCGTGAAAGATTTTCAGCACGTTTGCTGTTTGCGCTCGATTCTCCCGATTTCGTGATGTTACAGAATTGCTTTGCTCATGGGCGACACCGGCTATTCGTCGTATGTTGTTTTCTCTCTTGGCTATATTTCCTCCCCCCACTCGGTGCTCGCTCGCTACTGTTTGTCGACGGAAAGAAACTGTACGCTAGCATTGTCTTGTCACATACACTGGTTTAGATGTTGTAGTACCACCGTAGATTAAAATGATGGCCCTTGCGGCTCGGCTGCATCACACACCCGCTCTTGCGTTCCGTATGAAAGTTTCAATTTATGTAAGCGAGATGCTGTTGTTCGGATTTCAGCTCTCACGTCATTTATGCTGGTAAAAAAAACTCTTGCACACGCACACCACAATATCAAAACTGAATATTTTACAAACGAGCACGCGAAAGGCTTGATTTGCTGCAGCAGTGATGCCATATTTAAAAATTTCTAGAATTTGAATTATTCCATTTTTTTTACGTGAATGACCGAAGTGTCAAAACAATTTGATTCTATTTCTTATTAACAATTTCCGTGTCTTGTCATTTTTGTTTTCTGTGCTGGTTTTCTGTACCAGAAACATTATGAATCTCTTAAAAATGTTCCCCCATTCTTTAAGGTTACTGTTATGTTTTTTGCTTCACTTTCTTTTTTAACTTAAATCTTACAATATTAACAATGCTGTAAGGCAAAACAGTGGTATCAAGTTTTGTTATTGAATATTATTCTCAAAAATTTTCTTATGACGTGTGTTTACGATAAACTCAATGTTTGTTCCAACGCACAATAATGATCATTAAGACATTGTTATTATTTAAATCCACATTTTTTTAAATGTATTTTTTCGACGCGAAACTCCTATTCAGTTGTCTTCCCGACACGTTTTTACAAACTTGCCAAGTGCTAAGCTTAGTGATCGTCCTGAAACATGTCCTTACAATCAAGATGCCAAATTCCTCTGCGATGGTAGCGACACAACCTTTTTTTTCATTTTGGTTTCATGTGGTCCCACACACAATTTGCATATACATACTTATCATTTATTTTACATTATTGGTTCTCTAATCATATTATCTTTTTTATTATAAGTTCATCTGATTATAGTTTCTATTGAGTGGTCCATCCATCACACCTTTTATGAATTAGCTATCCTCCAAAGCCGCTAAGTGTTTCGCAAACCATGCAGTGGTCCTCTTAAAGCGCTATTTAATTTATCATTTTACAAGTTCCATGCGGCCCCCTAAACACGCACAATTTCAATTTCTCTTTTCGTCATGAATGAATCATAAGTGGTCCTCCCAACACACATTTAAATGAATTATCTCCTCAATACGCTATACGCTCATTCGCTAAGTGCTCTGTGAACTCTTTTGGCACTTTATCACAGCTAAACTTTGTTCGTTAATCATTCATGCGGTCCTCCCAACACGCATATGTTTCTTCTATGCGGTCCTCCCAACACGCATATGTTTTCTTCTATGCGGTCCTCCCAACACGCATCTTTTTCCTTCCATGCGGTCCTCCCAACACGCATCTGTTTTCTTCTATGCGGTCCTCCCAACACGCGTCTCTTTTCCATGCGGTCCTCCCAACACGCATCTACTCTCCATGCGGTCCTCCCAACACGCACCGTTTTTTTCGTCCAGTCCTCTCAACACGTTTCTTCTATCCTTCATTAAATATCTACATACATTAAATTTTCACAAGTTAATTAACATGCACTTTAAAATCTGGCAACACTGATCACTCTCTGTATTTGACGATTTTTTTTCACTGAATCTTCCTTGGTGGGTGATTTCAAAAACAGTTGGTGATGCGATTCATTTCAATTAGGAAGAAAAAAACTGTAACGAAAACCACAAATGTCCTGTCCTGTCACGGTCGCCAAATGTGCAGCCTAGATGTACCCACCATTATGTATTCCCAATTATGTAATCACTTGCTTGCTCGGCTGCTGAGGCTTCACTGAGGTACTGGCGGTTAGTACTGAGAGAATCTCTAGAAGCGTTCACCCATACATTTGCACTCCACACACAAATGATGATGTTTCAACATTACCATGGGCATAGTAATTTCAAGAACACGAATTGTGTAATATCAAAATATCATGCGCATGTTATTTTAAACACGAGGAAATTACTATGAGCTGTCAAAGATCGCATAGTAAAAATACAATGTTGTAGTAGTATTGCCCAGATTTTTGGTAGAAAATACTAAATCATGGTCGAAAATACTAAATGATGGACATAGTAAAATTATCATGAGTCTGTATTTGAAAAACCCATGCAATTTTTTTCCGTGTATAAAATGCTGTGAGTGTGCACGCTCCTTGTTTTAAACTCAAAATTAAGTAGTTTTGGTTCAAAACAGCACTTCAGTTGCAGCCCTCAACTTTGAGTAAGACTGAGCAAACGCAAAAACTAAGTTCTGACTGGCATACTCAAACCTAAGTTCGAAAGCGAGTTCCATTTTTTGAACTTTCTTTATGCCTTTATTCGTAGCTACCCAAAATGCAGTTCTCGCAGCCGAACTCGCTAAGTGCTTTCAGTTCAACACACGCGAGGAGGGTTCAATTTTTAGTTCATTAGATCGATCTCAGTTTTGCTCCTTCGCCGAAGGAAAAATGGGATTAGTTTGAGTTCGCAGTTCGAACTTCCTTTTGAACCATCGCAAGGAGGAAAAAAGGAACTCAACTTTAGTTCATACAATCGAACTATGATTTGACCACGGTCAAACAGCACTTCAGTGGCAGCCCTCAGCTTTGAGTTTGATTGGGCAATAGCGAAACTAAGTTCTGATAAGCATACTCAAAACTAAGTTCAAAAGCAAGTACCATTTTTTGAACCGTTTTTTATGCCCTTGTTCGTAGCTACCTGAAATGCGGCTCGGCAAAAATGACACGAATGGGATTAGTTTTGAGTTCGCAGTTCGAACTCCATTTTGAACAATCGCGAGGAGGAAAAAGGGTACTTAACTTTAAGTTCATAGAATCGAACTATGTTTTGAACCTCGGTCGTACTTAATTTTGAGTTTAAAAAAAGGAGCGTGTGAGTTCAGATTGAGAGAGAACACGTTCGGAGAGATAAATCTTGGCATGCAGGCTTTTGAAAAGTTTGTTTTGACATTTGGTCGATCGGAGCATTTTTGGCCATCGGAAAACATTGTATTAATCACCAAATTTATGTTAATTAATCGTGAATGGTCAGTGTATTGTTCGAGAGTTCGTGTCCATCGCCTGAAGAATGCAGTCAGCAATTGGTAAAGTCAATCGAAAGTTTATTTCTTGATCGAAGAAACATCTAATCGGCGAAACAAAGCAACACAAAGACTAATCACTTCCATCAAGTCAGTGCTGATAAAGATAACAGTGAATCCAAAATGAAAACCGTTTGCCTGCAGGTTTTGAAGTGCTTCCTCTATTTGCTGCTGCTATTGGTTTTTATTGCCTTTAGTTTTGCTTCGAGAGTTCTTTTCGTTTGAACTGGTGCTTCCGGATTCTTTCTGCTCAGTTGGTCCGGATTTCAGCTACGATCAACAACCCCACCCCAAAAGCGTCATCCATGATCATCATCGACGAACAAGACTGTTGTTACTAATTTAAAACCAATCTTTCAACAAACATTAAACTAATCCGAAGCACCTCATAGGAAGTTGGAAGGGACAAGGTTGGGTTTGAAGAATAATGACCAAGACTGGAACCGACAAGGAAAACCTGGTAAAGGCAATGCAAAATTCGCATCACTAGCTACTTCCCTTGTCAAACTTTCCCGCATCTTAGCTTGAGTATCTTGTGTAGGTAGAAGTGCTCTTTCTCGTGGTTATGGGAATGACAATCACTCCATGCTTAGTCATCAAGCTATTTTACATCCGCTCGGGCACATTATCACCTCTGCAAGCACAATTTTGTTTTCTCGGCACTGTTGATAAACAACTGGATAGAGATCATTAATCATTAACGAGACATTCGTATAAACCGACAACATTATATCTTGTTTTGATTGTGATTCTTATTGGTTTTATTTTATTTACTACTTCATTAGGTGTATATTTTAATTACGGTATAAACAAGTGTTTCTACAGTTTATCTTGATTTGCTCATAACACCAGAACTTTATAGATCATTTTTCTAGTACTTATATGTTTCAATTAAATTGACGTCGACAAACATTTTTGGTTTAAACCCCACTTTTTTTTAATCATAAGTTTGTTTATTAAGGTATTTTGATAAAAAAAACCACTTGGCATGATTAACTGTTCGTCCTAGAACATGAATGGTTCAACGTCTCTGTTTCGCTTTTTACGTCAGTGTAATATTACGAGACTTCCCATAGTTCAAAATGTGAAAGGATGCATCTTGTGCAAAAAATACCACAACCAGTCTGTCGAATCGCATTCGGTGTATCACTAAATTGCTTTCAGTAATGTGTAACGAATTTGTAATCTACCTAGCGTTTATTTTGCATGTGTAGATAGTACACAACCAAAAAAATGCGAATATAATGTTTGCCTACCTAATCGCTGTACACTTATTCGTCTTATCGCTTTCTTCCAAATCCATCTTTCCCTCTTCCGCAAATAGGTAGAACATAATAATTCAGCAGTAGAAATACGACGCTAAAAGCAGGAACGAGGCGTCCTGGACGCTTCTTCCTGGCCGGACCACCATCACACTAGCAGCACACCGCAAGAGGGCCGGTAGAAATGGCCGATAACGATGACATCAGAACGGCCGTTCATTCGATGTACACCAGTCAGCAGCAGCAACAGCAATATCACCACCACAACCCATACCAACAATTTAACCACCATCAGCTACCGTTCATGCCGGTCCATGGAGGTTCAGGATTTGGCGGCAGTGGAAGCTGTGAGTATCATTAGCATTACATACGTCCAATAAGTTATGCGAAATTATAAAATTTGGTGTTTCACCTTGAATTTATCAGAGAAAAGATCACTAACTTATCTATTCTTTTGGCTTTGCTTCCAGTTTCCATACCAAGGTCTCAGTCACATATGGTCAATCTGCTGAGTGAAGATTTCATTGCCGGCTACATGGACGAGGGACGAATGTCGGTGGTCCGCCGATTCTTCTGTCTATTTGTGACGTTCGATATGGTTTTCATCTCCCTGCTGTGGATCATCTGTGTTATGGTGAGATACTTTCATTTCTGAAAAAGGTCTTAAGTGAACTATACCAATATGTTTTTTGCAGATCACCGGTGACAACATTTTTCACGCGCTGCAAACTCAAGTCGTACATTATACCATCTATACATCATTGTTTGATGTGGTCGTCATTGCGATAATACGTTTTTTATTTTTGATATTCTTTTATGGACTGTGTCATCTCAATCATTGGATTGTGATTGCCGTGAGTGTCTCTGTTTATTTATATTTGTTTGTTGGTTTTCGAGGGTTATAATCCTAATTGTCTTACAGCTTTCTACCACCGGATCATGCGCCTTCCTAATCTATAAAGTGTTTGTATACAATGTGGGTTACGTTTTTGTGTTTTAAGATTTTTGTTTGTAATTTTCTTCAAATTTATGCTTACAGTGGACTGCTACACCGCAACCCGTTTTTGAAGTTTTACTAATTGTGGTATCGTTTGTATTAGCCTGGGGAGAAGCATGGTTTCTGGACTGCCGAGTCATACCACAAGAACGCTACGCACGCAATTATTATGTCGGTAAGATATGATTCACAAAAATCATCAATCTATCTAGTAAAACCCTTTCGTGTCTTGAATTCCAGCAATCACAAACCCATCGGTGGAAGCCCAAACTCCGCTGTTGGCACCCTTTCTGAATTCGGCAATGTCCGGTCGAACGGAGAGCGTGGGAAATTTCTACTCCCCCTACGATTCCATCCACAACAGCGACGACGAAGAAGATGAACAGGTGAATATCTTACGAATTCGATTGAGGGAATATCTTAGGCAATCCTACGGTACCGGAAATCGAACTGAACCTAAGCCAAGCTCGAGTCAACTCAAAAGCCCTCAGGAAGGGTGGTTGGCCAATTTTCGGAAGGGTTAGATTTGTGAAAATAAATCGTTTGTAATTGGAGCGTACAACAGAAAAATCTTTGCTTTTGCACGCACGGCATAACGCCGCCTCATTCATGTGCTAATCCATTCATGTAGAAGATAAGATATTCAGACGATTGATTCATTTAATTAAGCTTGATCTTTGGCCTCCTCTTCGGAATTAAACTAGAGGTCTGAGAAGTTGGCTCAAAGTGTAGTGCTCATTTCATTCATTTGTGTCAGAATATTCGGAAGTATTGGGTGCTTTACGTTTTCGGCCCGGTAGAAAGTAAAAATGGAATTTTTGCGGAAATTGTTTTTCGGCAGTAAGAAAAATGATCAAAATTTAGTTGATGTTTGTGTTTGCTGTTTTCTTGGAGAACAGTTTATTTTAAATTCGGTAAGGATTGTAAGGATTTTCAAAGCATTCAATCAAGACAAGATTGATTTACTTGGTTGATGTTTTCATGGAACTGAGCTACGTTTTACTTAATTATTGTTTGGTCGCATATATGCGGAATATAAATAAGACTATGTCTGATAAGGATATTATTTTCTCGACAGCTCCTATCTTTAGGCAATGGCCAATTTGTTCAGTTGAAAAATATCCTAAATGAATATTCGATTTAACACAACAGTTCAAATTCAATTGTACGAAATGCTCCTTAAACCAGTTCCTAAAAGATGCAATGCCTGCTCGCGTTTGAGATCTTTGCGTATCAAACATCGATACCATTCAAATGTATTCAGTTCAACCTTGAACGAAATAATGGAAGCGAGACAAATTCAGTCTGTTGAATTAAAATCAGCCAAATTTGAATAACATTACCAATGAAACAGAGAATTAATACCTATCCTAGAACAGATTGATTCAGTTTCCGTTCGTCCTTCGATCGATAAAGATTGCCAATTTATATGTTCTGTGTTTCAACATAATGGTGAAAAGTCTTGTTGTTAGTATTATGAAGCTGAAGAGAACTAATCTATAATTTTTTGTTTGTTTCTAGGACGAAGAATTCAAAAAGATGGGCATTGAATGTGTACGGAAGGCATATGCGTTGCTAGAATCCACCAATTGGAAGCTGGAGAAAGTCACTTCCAAGGGCGATACGATCCAGAGCTGTCAACAGGATAAAGTTGGAAAAATCTATAAATTAACGGTTGGTATTCTTATATATTTGATTCGATTTCGATGTTCTAATTTTTTAATACTTTTCTGATTACAGGCCAAGATTAACTTTCCCGCTAAAAGATTATTGCAAGAATTGTATTACAAAATTGAGGAAGTCCCTAATTGGAATCCCACTTTGCTTGAATCAAAGATCATAAGGGTAAGTTCGAATACAAACTGTTTTATCGAAAACCGATTGAAGTTTCCATACAATCTTTTCTTCCGTAGAAAATCGACAGTCACACGGATATTTCGTATCAGGCCACGATTGGCGGTGGTGGTGGCGTAGTCAAGTGTCGTGATTTCGTGAATCTTCGCTGCTGGCAGCTTTGTCGTGAAGGCCGAGTGATTGAAGGTATCGATTTGAATCCACCCATCATAGATCCGAGTGCTCTGAGTCCGGTGACTGAAGAAATGGACGATGAGGAGGAGGAGAGTACTGAAACCGATGAGGAGTGTATTCTTGGAAGACCATCGCCCAAAATAACCAAATCCTGTAGTGAATTTAAACTAGGCAGTAGTAGCAACAGCGTCAGCGATGGAAGCGAATCTAAAACAAGAACAGCCTTTTCTACGCTCAGCAAAAGTTTAGGGGCTCAGGATTTTCAACATGGTGCTAATTCCGACCCAGAAGATGTGTTCTCTGAGGCATTGGACGAACAACCCCAGGCTAAGCAAGCTCGTTCGCGAAAAATTGATTCCGAAGTAACGAAAGGAGGCAATGTGTATGTTAGTGCTGCGATAAGTATTGAATATCCAGGTGCACCCGTCACTACAAAATATATCAGGTAAGTTAATTCACCACGGAGGTCTTGAATTTCTCTTCATTGTAGTCGATTCGATTCGTTGGTATCCTTATAACTTCATTGTGTATATTTAAAATACATGTTTTGATTCCTTATCAATTTCAGAGGGGAAAACAAAGTATCATGCTGGGCTATGCGCGAAATAGAGAATCAAAAAGACCACTGCATATTTGAGTGGTTGTTGTGTTTGGATTTGAAAGGATATATTCCACGTTACGTTCTTGATACTGTGAGTATTTATACCCACTTTGACATGTATCTGTATTAAAAAATAAGGTTTGGTTCTATTTATCCCTTCAGGCCTACACAACTCTAATGCAAGACTACATGACTCATCTCCGCAACTACGTAGCCGACCTAAAAAGACAAGGAAAAGTGCCTAAATCCAATATTACTTCTTCTACGCCTTCGTCCAGTGGTGGGAAGGCTCAACATGACCCCAAGGTGCTTGGAAAATCTGCCGCCGGTGAACCCCACGAAGCATAGACACTTCATACCACACATCGTCTGCATTATGTACCCCCAATATTAGTCAGAACAGTTTATAGCATTTGTTTTTTTTTTTTTTCGAGGGTCTTTCATTAATATACAAACAAACAGGCATTATTTGAAATGCATATACGAGCTAGTTCCTGTTGAAATTACTTCATGATTCGATTTGTTTTCTTTATTGATAAGATGAAATGATTTTTTTCCAATCAAAGACTGCAGGAATTTTCACCTATTTTCTCGAGTGGTGAATGATTAATCAAACTTTCCCTCATAAGAGAACCATTTTGGTCCGATCCGTTATAGGTGCGATTGCAATTAGAGATAAGCTAAACTTGCTAGATTCAATAACGAAAGGTCTAAACCCACAATCGTGTTCGCGATTCTCAAGTCTACATTCACAATCAAAAGTTTTATTTGTGTAACTATCGTATTTTATATTTTGTGATATTAATAAATTTATTCTCAAACTTCAAACTTCTACTTGCGAATTTTAAAGAAATGAGATATCACTTGTGTATCAGCCATACTATGATCAAAATTTGGTCTTTTATAAAATGTCAGAAATGTCGAATCCCGAACATCTCGCACCTTCACCTTGATCTGTCCAGTCATGCCTGTGATGCCTAAATATCTAAATCAAAATGTCAATAATTATGCAATTTCATGCTCCTTGGCTTAACCTTGGCAACCTTTTTACTCAGCGGGCCAATTAAAAATTAGTATAAAAATTCTCAGCAGGCCACACTTAAAGTTTAACTTATTCATTTAATAAAGAAAAAACTATCAGTCAGAATCAATTGGGACGTCCAAAAAAAAAAAATCACGCAAGGAATTCGATTTTTATTTGTTTGTTTATTTATTTGTATGCTAGTTTATTGGAAACGGGCCAAATCAGAAGATTTGAAGGAGCCGAACTCATTTTCTACTAAATAAAAATTTTAAAAATCATTTTAATGAAATAGACAGGCCGGCACTTCTCGGACATCATCGACGTCAGATCCTGACGAGGCGCCAACATCGAGGCACACCACTGTCTGGTAATGGTGAACATGCGTCCAAACTACCTACCATAACTAGGTACCTACGTCGCGTACAACGTTACCTCAAGTCTTGCCCAAAATCTTTTTAGAAACACGTAAATAGTCAGCGTAAGGAACCTGGTATACCTTCAAACATGTTTTGGACGGCATCACGGCGAGCTCTGATCGTGGAATCTGCGATCTCTTCGCCCAAAAATTTTCCAGTATCTTCACTTCAGCTTCAACATCCCCAGAACATTTAGCTAGTGCTGTCAGGAACGTTTCGCCATTGGGCTTTTCAATAAATAGTATTGATATCGAGGAGGCAGTCATCTCTAAAGTAGCAGCGAAGCTCAAGAATTCCTATTCTACGGGCCCGGACGGGATACCAGCTGCTTTTTTGAAAAGTTTCATGCCTGTTTTGCTGATCCCTATTCGGCTCATTTTTCAAGCTTCGCTTGATAGAGCCATCTTCCCTCTACTCTACTTATGTTCTATTGCCAAACTATTTAAATTTGTGGTCTTGGATCCTTTTTTCACGTCCTGCAAAAATTACATCTCCAATGATCAGCACGGATTCATGCCCAGACGCTCTACAAAAAGTAACTTGCTAACGTTCACTTCTGTTGTGCATGAAAGTTTTGCTGCCAAATCTCAAACTGATGCAATCTATACCGATCTTTCCACCAATTCGACAAGGTTTCACCTTGAGATCGCCATCGGAAAACTCGAACGCTACTGGATTGGTTCCGTAAATTGATTGTTCGAACGGGTGACACCTTTTCCAGGCAGTTCCCAGCCACCTATGGTGTGCCCCAAGGTAGCCATCTAGGACCGACCATTTTCCTAATTTATTTCAACGTGTTGTCGACGTGTTGTCACTCCTCGACGTCCCTAAACTTTGCTATGCCGATGACCTAAAACTATTTTACACCATAAACGACCACGACGACATAAATTTTCTGAAATGTAAAATTTAACCTCTTCGCTGATTGGTGCGACATTAACTGCCTGCCATTAAATCGCAACAAATGTGCAGTCATCAGCTTTTCTCGTAAGCGGCAGCCTTTAGTTGCGGAGTACTTCCTAGGAGACGAACCCATCTCACGTGTGAACCACGTTAACGATCTTGGCGTAATCTTAGATCAGCGCTTGGAATTTAAGGCACACACTACGTGATTGACAAAGCATCCAGAAGTCTCGGTTTCATTTTTAGAGTGGCGAAGGACTTCAAAGACGTGTATTGTCTAAAAAGCCTATACTGCAGCATTGTTCGTTCCATCCTTGAATACGCATCAGCTGTCTGGTGTCCCTACTACCAGAACGGTGTCGATCGGCTCGAGGCTATTCAGCGGCGATTCTTGCGATACGCCCTTAGACACCTGAACTGGCAAGACCCTTTTCGCTTGCCTAGCTATGCCGCCTCATAGATATCGATATTCTTCAAGCTCGCAGACAAGCAACACGTGCTTCATTCGTCGCCGACCTCCTGACATCGCGAATCGACTGTCCCACGCTACTACAGGCTATTCCCCGTGATCTTAGAAATCTGGATCTTCAATTGTACATTCCCTTTCGAATGAACAATTACGGAGCTAACAGCGCCCTCATCGGCGCAATGAGATCGTTCAACCGTTTCTCGGTGCATTTTGACTTCGACGTTTCGAGGGATGTTTTCCGAAGAAAAGTGATACGGGCCTTGAGAACCCCATAGTTAGACTTAATGTTATGTTTTTAATTTTAATTTTAAGTAATCATTTGGATCAAATCGCACGACTGAAGCAACCTTAGGTCGCGACAGACTACGCACAATGGCTCGAAACAGCACTGCCGGCAGAGGGCAAGCTCCTATCGAAGACTGTTGTTGGGATACCATCAACACGGTTTCGGAGAACGGTTCGACGAGGAGTGTAGGAAGGTGATGGACGAAGGAAAAGTTCTTTAAAAAAACTCAACGCATTCCGCGAAGGCTTCGTGCCGCTAGCCGTAATGTGTCGGGAATAAGGACGGAGGCATCCTGACGTACAATCATGAGGTGATCAAAAGATGGAAGCAGCACTTCGATGAACACCTGAACGACGCACATGTAGGAGACCAAGACAGTGAGGAAAGGTACATCACCGGTGTAGCAAACTACGAGGTGGAGCCGTTCCCAACGATGAGTGAGGTTAAGGAAGGGGCCGTTCAAATATTACGTAACGCAATTTCCGATATTTTTTGACCACCAAAATAATTGTAGGTACGTCGGACTCATGAGTCGAAAATGCTGCGTAGGTAAAGGAAAATTCACTTTGTTCGGTCGTCTTGCCATTGGTGGGGCGTCGGCCCAAATTCAGAACTTCGAGTCGGAACCAACAAAGCGTCGGGGCAGATTGACTGGTAGGTCATCGTACATGTGTAGGTCGTCGACTCCGTAGCCATGGAAGGTAGGCGGGCCGGTATCATGGAACGTCATCGAGTCAGGAGCCAGGTAGTGGTCGTTGAACCAGGAGTCACTTATAGATTGACGAGCGGGGTACCACGGAAGGTCGTCAAGCCGGTGCCATCGGAAGTCGTCGGACCAGAAAGCCAAGTGGAGGTCATCGGGCTAGAACCACTGAGAGGCGTTAGGCCTCAGAAAAGGCATCGAGGCTCAGGGAAAGCTTCGAGACGTAGCAAGGTCGTCGAACCAGGAGTCAATTGCAAGGTCGTTGGACCTGGAGGCCAGTTGAAGGTCGTCGAGCCAGAAATTATGTAAAATCGACGAACCGGAGCCACTGTAGTATTTGAGGTAGCGAATTATTAGAAATAACGGATTACAGTTTATACCACCAAGTAGTACAGCTCTCTCCTTTCCATTGCCTAAGTGCTGCGCAACAAGAATAGCTACCGGAGGATCGGAAGGATGGGGTAATATACCCTATCTGCAAGAAGGGTGACAAATTGGACAGTGAGAAATACCAATAGATCACTGCCCTCAATGCTGCCTACAAAGTGCTATTTCGAATCCTACTTCGCCGCCTTACGCCACAAGCAAACAGATTGGTGGGATGTCATCAGACCGGTATCATGGAGGGACAGTCTACGACGGATCAGATTTTCACATTACGGTAAATCCATGTCGGCGAAATATGTCGTGAATACCAAGTCCCATATATTTATCGACTTCAATGTCGTAAACGACACGATCGACCGTAACGAGCTATGAAGAATTATTGATGAGAACGGCTTCTCGGAGAAGCTGACCAGACTAATCCAGGCGACGATGGATGGAACGCAGCGCAGGATTTCGGTGAACTGTCGAGTTCATTCGAATCACGCAGGGAGCTTCGACAAGGCGATAGTCTATCCTGCATGATGTTCAATGTGGCACTAGAAGGTGTTATTCAACGAGTGGTGGTCGAAAAGATTTTCAACGGATTCAGTCAACTTATCTGCTTTGCCGATGACATTGATTTAGTCGGCAGACCATCTGCGGAAGTAAAGAAGATCTACCGCAAACTGAAACGCGAAGCAGGAAGGGTTAGATTAATGAATAATTCGTCAAAGACAAAGTATATGCTGGCCTGCGGATCCGAGACCGACCAATAGCAACTGCGGTCGGGAAGACTAAGCCCTCGCACGAAGTGTAACCTGTATTTGACGCTCATTAGACCGGTTGTTCTCCACGGGCACAAGACATGGGTATTGCTCGAAGAGGACCTGTGAACACTTGGGGTATTCGAGCGACGAATCTTAAGGTCCATCTTTGGCGGCGTGCAGGAAAACGGAGTTTGGAGGCGAAGGATGATCCACCAGCTCACACGACTGAACGGCGAACCCAGTATCCAGAAGGTGGTGAAGGCTAGCCGGATACGTTGTTGCGAGAATGCCGGACGACTGTCCTGCAAAACAGGTGTTCGCTACGAATCCGGTAGGAACGAGACGAACAGAGGCGCAACGAGCGAAGTGGTTAGACCAAGTGAAGCGTGATATTAGAGAACGGTCGCCAGGGACCGAGTGAATAATCGGAATTATGTTCATCGAGTTAAGTCGTGAGACGGAAAACTATGTAAATAAAAAAATAGAATAGAAAAGAATTCGTAGTATTATATCGGTTGATAAATCAACTTTTTGAGATCACGAAACTATCAGCAGGTTCTCAACAATTGATCTGCACTGTTAATACTGGAAATCGTTTAAATGTCTAGAACCTAGTAGTCACATGCCTCAACACCATTAGATAAAGAAATATATCAAAAATAAAAACACGAAAATGTTCTGGCTCCATATTGTAGGAGTAAACTTTTTATTTATTTTGTAGCATCATTGTAAATCGTCCACTTTTCCATCCCAATCATGGCTGTTTGCTGCAATTGTGCTATTATACAGTATATTATCGTAGAAAAATGATGTTTACAGATTATACACATTCATTTTTGGGGGGCTACAAATAAATTGATTAGATTTTGATTTCACAAAACTTCACATAGACATGGCTTAGTAGATTGGTCACCTCGATTCGTTGGTCTGCATAAATTTCATCAGTTCATCCTTCGACACTGTAGATGCAGATGCCGAGTATCCAAGGACATTTTAATGGCCGTATCGTTGTTACTTTTGCTCCTGAGCGAACCACGTCTGACAAGCTTCGGCAGCTATCTCACACATGGCCGATAGAACCTTGGCGTTTCCTTCGTACTCTGTATGTGAAACAAAATTCGTAGTTATTCTTCACCTTGATAAGAGATCTAACATCCTACCTATGGAGTTTCCGTTTCGTTTGCCAAAGATGCTTCCGTTGAAGGGCGGCTTCCGGTATCCGGCTTCGGTTGACTGGCTGAAAACCAGCACGATGACCAGCATCAGAACAATAGATCCGACAAACTTGTTGCAAGCCATTTTGCTGTGTTATGTATGGATGAGGACTATTGAGACAAGCTACAATGTGCTGAGATGATGGATAACGATGAACTGATACCGGATGGATGCTGCGACTTCCGGTTTTATACTTGTTTAGAACCCAAAAACATCATCCTAAACTCCCCGTGCTATTAACCGGCAAATCCCAAAACAATCAACCGGCCGGCAGCGTAAATGCAATCATTTTGTATCTCCTAAAGATTTATTTAATTAATTACGACGCTTGTTAATTGAGAGCTTGGTAGCCTTTCGCTTTCTTCGCTCTTAGGGACAGAAAAATGAGGAATAATGCGCGTTCAAGAATCCAACCACCCTAAATAAACAAAACATTTTTCCAAGGTTAATGCAGGCTGGATTAATGAATGAAACCCGGATGATACTGGTCGTTCGGACACAGGAAATTAAATCTTCATTTTATGTTATCTCTCACGTTTTTCAAGTTTGCATTTATTAAACGATTACATGTTTACAGTACAAATTTTAAATCGTAGAAGTGACTAGGCAGTCTGTTATTAGAAATGTAAAGTGCACATGTTATATTTATTCAAATAATGCGTTGATAAAATCCATATATTTGCTAAAATTATTGAAGATGACAAGTTTTTCGTAGTTTTAATCTAGGGAAAGGCTTGGTGCTTAATGTAATGAAATTGAAAAGTTCTAATTTTAATTCATATTTGAAACTCGATTTTTTGTAATACTTTTGATAAAGAATTCAGTTTAAGAAAATGAACCCATTTCCAGTGTGTTGTAATAAAGTTATGATGTCAATATGATATGGAATTTGGACTGACATCGAAAATTTGATGTTTCATTCAGATTAATTCACATTTTAAACCAGATTAAATATAAACAATTGACATAATGAATTATAATTAAACCAGCGCAGCGCTACAGAATTAAAATAATAGATTCATGAATGAGGGCTCTAAGATTTGGCTCATGAAATATTGATCTGGAATTAAGATTCGGAAATCGTATTTTTTGAACATTTCGGAAATCGTATAGAAACTCGGAAACAGATTCAAAGTTCAATTTTTGAATTCAGGTTTAGAATTCAGATTTAAAATTCAGAAAAAGATTAAGCTTAAGAATGAGTTATTAAATCAACATAAAATTGTTGAGAAATTGAGAGAACATAATCTTAAAAATTTGCATGTCAATACAATATCCAGATTCAAAAGTTTTCAATTAGAATAAGTTTGTACACACAGTTCAGCTGAAAATCAAACATAAAAAGTTGAATTTCAGTTAATTTTCTGAGCTTTGATTCATGCAAAATATCTCAAAATATATTTAACCCTTCGTTTCATGATTTTTTATTTTTCCTTAAAAATCATTTTAAACAGTTCAAAATGATGAGTACATCACGAAAAAAAATTAAAATAAAATACGATTTTTCCATTTTTCCATACATTAATTGTTGCAAATTTGTTACTTTATGAAACGAAGGGTTAAAAAAAATCATCCACAGGATTTTTAGTATGAAATTGATTCTTTATGAAAAAAAATTCTGTTTAAGAAACATCTATCTGATCTTCATCGAAAAACTCTGCACAATTTTTGTTTTCGGTGTGTTGTTGAACGCTATTAATATTGTATTTTTTTAAAGCCAAATTTCAAACTAAAATACTAAAATCATACATTTTGTTCAAGTTTGCATCAAGCAAATTTGATTCGAAATTTTTTTAATCTTCCTGTTTTTTTGGAAAATTTTATTTATTTTCATCAAAGGTTAGAATCTTGGAATTTGCAAAAGAGTTTAGAAGATTGGGCTTGTTTGATTTGAGTATAGAATAAGTTTTTTTTTTAAGAAATTGAAGGCTACCCTCAAAAAAACTTATTTTATGCTCAAATCAAATAACTTTGATCTACCAGATTTTATAACCAATTCAAAAAATTTTAACCATCGATGAAAGCAAATTTCATATTTTATTTCTAGAGATTTCATTAAAAAAATTTAGCTCACCCTTTAGGCTAAAGACCAGTTTTCTAAAGTTAATTTTTTAAGGTTTTTTAATGACACTTTACCATCTTTGTGTCATTCCTGTCTTCTCTTAAGTTACAATTTCATACGAAAACTGTTAATGAGTTCTTAAAAATGAATAATAATGTAGTTACAAACATAATATATTTTAATTTTTTTATCCGTGTGTCGTTAGACAAAAAATCATAGGTAAAAATTAGTCACCAAAACCCCCCTCATGAGTCGGTTCTTCCTACGGCCCTGGCTATAATTGAAATGTTTTTGCGCTTTAGCTCAAAAAGTTTTCAATTAAGTATAAGGCCGAGGCTAATTTGAAATCCTTCTTTTTCCATTAGGAGTTGAAATTTCACGAAGGGGTGGGGTGCATAAAAAAAAATCTAAATTTTCAATAAATTGGAAAAAATGGATATTTCCATGAAAAAACCTTTACACAAATTACATTGCACAAAATTGAATAATCGACTTATTTCAGATCGAAAAGTTGAAAAAATCTGAAATCGAAAAAAGTGATACAGTTCCAATCTTTTATAGTTTGACTTTAGAACAACGATCAACTTTTTTCTAAAACTGTGAGTTATTTTGACATCTAATAAAAAAGTTATTGAAGTTTTGATCATTCGACAAAGTATGAGAATTAAAGGGAACTTCAAAGGAATTTCAAACTCGGAATTTTTTAATTTTAATTTTTAATTTTTTGAACTAGTTAAATTCTTTAGTATAAAAAATTTAAAACATTTTTAAGTGATGACAGATAAAAAAGACTTTTTCAATATTTTTTTTATAAATTGTGGATTTTTTTTTATCAAAGCCTTATAAGGCTTTGATAAAAAGTTATAGGTATCTCTGAAACTAAAATATTTCGAATATCTAGGAAAAAGCTCAATCCTAATTGAATTCATTATCCCTCATGATATCAGTTTGGAGGAAGAAAAAGGGTCTCTACTTACTCCACAAGCAACGCTGAACACATTGGCGCCATAAAATCGAAAAGTGGGGGCATTTTTGAAACACTCGCAATTTAAGCTAAAATATCAGGCAACACCGAACACATTATTAACGATTGACAACAACCTTATCTTCAAAACAAGGATCTTCTTATCTCATCTGTAACTTTTATGGTTTCTGAGATATTGACAAAAAAATGGCTGTTTTTGGGAAAAAGGCAAAAATTTTGAGAATTAGGGGGCTTCCATTCGGAGAAGAGTGGTCCGATTCACAGAAATCTTCGGATTTTTTTTTTATTTACATTATAATATGTAATCCTTCTGATGTTGAGCCGAATCGGAGAGGGTCGGGAAATTTTGCAAATAATGAGAATCAATCCAAAAGCCGTTTAATTTTTTATAAAATTCGGGTATTCGGGCCGCATCCCAAGTAACAAAGATTAAGCCAACAAGCATTAGGAAGTTGTATCATGGCTTTTTTTGTGCAGCTCGTTTAATGACGATTTTATTTTGATTTTGTTTTATTATAGTCAAGAAAAATGCTTAACTATATTCTTGTTTCGACCATTTGTTTTCAGATAGTTTTGTAAGCGTTTATAAAGCTTTTATTTGACTTATCTTGAATTTATCCTTGAATTTCCGGGCAAGTCCGGATAACATTGGGCAATCCGGAATGCTCACTTTAGAGGGGCTTATTTTTTCTCTTTTCTATTTTTTCTCTTTTCTTGGTTAACATATGATCTTTTTTATAAAAAAAATCCAGAATGGTGGTACATTTTAGACCGTTAGATTTAAGAGACCAGGGATTTCTGACGCTTACAAAATTATAATTTTTCGACAAATAGGCTCATTTCCAGTTTTCTCATGTTTAAAAGCTTTCATTTCTAACAACACAAGATGTAGTTTGAAAGAGTTGTATATTAAAGTTTTTATTTTATCAACAAATTTGTTGAATACTGCAATACGTTTTGCTTTAAAAATATCATTGAGGTATTTAAGTTAAACAGTTTTTTGAAATTTCGTCAAATTAATGAATTTTCATAGAACTGGAAAAAAGAACATTTAGGATACTTTTTCTCAGAAGTCAAAATTACTCGAAATCAACGAGAAAGTAGACCATTCCTTAAAAACCTTTATTTGCCATATATTTGTAACATTTAACAGTTTTTTTTAAAGTGCATTAATTTATTAAATTAATGTTTACCAATTTTCATATGTAAGCTTGAATCTCAGGAATGAAAGCTGGTAGTTCAACACGCCCAAACCAGTCAAAACCAATTTTTAAATTTTTTGCATTTATTTACACATTATTCACTGTTGCGAATTTCTTACTGTTTGACACGAGGGGCTAAAATTTCAATTAATTTATTCCAGATTGAATAAAGTTAAAATTTTGGATTAGAGCTTTAAATTCGAGAGCAAATCATTGGACGTAGAGTTCCAAAAGCGTCAGACATCAGAATGACAAATCATAATTTAATTTTAAAAAAACTAAAATCAAAATGAAAAATGAACTTCAGAGTAACATACACGATATTTCTGGTTCACTATAAAAAAATATTAGAATAATACTAAAATATCAAAGTTATTAAAGTTGCAAATGAGTATCATTAAAAATTCGTCGTGTTAACCTTGCGCTAACCTTAATATGTGTCCTTAATTAGTGTCAGAAGCTATTTCCAACTTCCAGATGAAATCTCCAGAAGTCATAATACCTCATCAGACGCTGGAAAAAGAATTAGCTGAAGTCAGCCAAAAAAGCGCTCTTCCTAAAAATAACCATACATCCCCTGGATGGAGATTTTTGGGCAACAAATGGCACTGGAAGCTTGACTGGACACAATTTGATACTAAACAACGCTCTCGTAGACTCCAAGAAAAAGCTGCTGAAAAATCTCGTCGAAAGAAACGTAACCAAAAACGACAAAATTATGCCAATGACAAACAAAATTACTACAACAACAACAAAAACAGCAAGAACAACAACAATATCAACAGCAACTACAACACGAACAACAAAAGCAACAACAATATCAAGCACAACGTTACTCACATCAATAACAGGAACAACAACAATAACAACAACAGCAACAGAAACAAAAACCATAGAAACAGCAGCAACCATCCACAACTACCACTAGACAAAAACTTACTGGCTATGGCGAAAACGCAATTTTCTGGTCCACCATCATCCATCGAACATCCTATTGCGGGCCTTTCAACGACCACATCAAAAGCACGGTTCATCAGCTTCAAAAAAGGAGAGACAATCAACGCAGATCACTCTAACGTCATGAGGCATAAAGACCACGAATCCAAGGAATTGAACAATTCATTACCACAAATCAATGACGGCAGCCAATTCGAACTAGATCCTTTACGTCCTCCCATTGTCCGCCTCACTGAACAATCGGTGGAAGGAGACGGTCGTTTTTTGAAGGCAAGACTACGTGACCCAAAAATCATGAAAGTGGTCCGTATGTATCTTGCATTCCTAAAGGACCAGCCGGCAACTGTCTGTATTGAAGGAATGACGTCGACGAGCATCAAAATGATGCTAGCATCGGAGGGCCTACCTACTGCTCCTGACCACCTGCAGCGCATCTTTACAGAAGTACATCAGGAGTTCGGGGTGGGCGCGACAGACGCTGTTGCTGATCTACAATCCTATCAGCGATTTTTGACCAGCGAGCGGACTCATCGTCTACAACAACTTCGCGAAAGCACCAATAAGTTCCACACTCTCCCTTCAAATTTTCGCAAGTAAGGACGCCTTCTACGGAAGTAGAATTAGATACAAACACTTTTGAAGCAGATGCACATTCAAAAAATTCTTCCGAAAGACAGAGTGCGACTGAAATTTTGATTTATTGTCAAAATTTCAATCGCATGAAAAGCTCAGCCAAAATGAAGGATATTTATAAAAATGTATTAAGCTCGTCCTTCTCAGTCATTCTAGCAACTGAGACTAGCTGGGATGAAAGCGTTCGCAGTGAAGAAATTTTTGGGAGTGCATATAACGTATTCAGAGACGACAGAAATTTTCAAATGTCTCAGAAGAAGTCAGGTGGCGGAGTTCTTATAGCCATTTCTAATAGCTTTAATTCTGAAATAATTCCAACCCAAAAATTCAATGAATTTGAGCAGGTTTGGGTGAAGGCACACATAGCAGGTGAAACACACGTGTTTGCCTCAGTGTATTTTCCACCAGACCATGCTCATAAAAATACTTATGAAAAATTCCTCGTCACTGCAGAAGAGGTAATATCTCATCTATGTGCTGAGGTTAAAATTCATATCTATGGGGATTTCAATCAACGCCACGCTGACTTCATCGAGGACTCTGAAAATGAAAGCATATTACTCCCAGTCGTTGGGGATAATGAAACTTTGCAATTCATTTTTGACAAAATTTCTAATTTGGGATTGAATCAAATTAATCACATAAAAAACCAGCAGAATTGCTATTTAGACCTTTTACTAACAAACATTTATGAAGATTTTTGCGTTATTGAAGCGCAAAACCCTTTATGGAAAAACGAGACGTTTCACACGGCGATTGAATATTCCATATTTATACATGAACATCAAAGACCCAACGATTGCGAATATGAAGAAGTCTTTGAATACCAATCTGCAAATTATGAAAACATTAAGAATAGATTAAACAGTGTCAATTGGCAAGAAATTTTTAGGGATGAAGGAAATGTCGAAACTGCTGCTGACGTCTTTTACAAAATTTTATTTGGAATTATCTCACAAGAAACACCATTGAAGAAAAGAAGACGTCACCGAAACTCTAAGTACCCGGTCTGGTTCAACAGACAAATCATGAGCTTAAAGAATCGGAAACAAAAAGCACACAAATTTTACAAAAAACACAATACTAATGAAAATTTAGCATCGTATTTGAACTTATGCGATCAACTGAACTTGGTCATTAGCAATGCACTTGAAGAATATAATGAGAAAACTGAGCTTGAAATAAAGACTTGTCCAAAGAAATTTTTCAACTACGTGAAAACGAAGTTGAAATCTGGGAATTTTCCGTCAAGAATGCACCTTGACGAACATGTCGGTGATAACTCGGAGCAAATTTGCAATCTTTTTGCAGATTTCTTTCAAGAAATTTATACGACATTTAATGAAGAAGATCGTGATCGCGATTATTTTTCATTTTTCCCAGAATTCTCAAGGGACATTAGCATTAATCAAGTTCATGTGCAGGATATTCTGCAAGGACTAAAAAATCTAGACGCTTCGAAAGGTCCAGGACCAGACGGGATACCTCCTGTATTCATGAAAAGTTTGGCAATGGAACTGACAGCTCCATTGTTTTGGCTTTTCAATATGTCATTGGAATCAGGAAATTTTCCTAAAATTTGGAAAAGCTCATTTTTAGTGCCTATTTTCAAATCTGGTCGAAAGTCTGACATTCGAAATTATCGCGGGATAGCCATTATCTCTTGCATTCCCAAGCTTTTTGAAGCAATTATAAACGAAAAATTATTTTCCCAAATTAAGAACCGAATAACTGACAGGCAACATGGCTTTTTCAAAGGCCGTTCAACCTCAACTAATTTAATTGAATTTATAGACTTCTCATTGAATGCAATGGATAATGGCAACCATGTGGAAGCTCTTTATACAGACTTTAGTAAGGCATTTGATCGCATAGACATACCAATGCTTCTTTTCAAATTACAAAAAATTGGAATAAAATCTAAACTCCTGAAATGGCTTGAATCATACCTGACGAATCGCCAACAAATAATAAATTTCAATGGAAAGAAATCGCTCCCTATTCAAGTCACTTCAGGAGTTCCGCAAGGATCTCATTTAGGACCTCTACTTTTCATACTTTATGTAAACGACATTTCCTTTATTCTCAAAAATCTCAAAATGCTCATTTATGCCGACGACATGAAGCTCTATTTGGAAATAAGAAGTGAAGAAGACATCAGCATATTCCAGAATGAAATTCACATTTTCTACCAGTGGTGCAAAAAAAGCCTTCTGAAGCTCAATGTAAAAAAATGCAATTTAATATCATTTAGCAGAAAAAGAACAACACCAAACATCACAATTACATTAGGAGATCAGAATGTAGACAAATGTGAACGAGTTAGGGATTTAGGAATTATCTTAGACTCTAAACTTACTTTCACAGACCATTACAATACTATCATCCATAGGGCAAATAACATGCTGGGCTTTATTAAGCGCTTTTGCTTTAATTTTCAAGACCCATACACAATAAAAACACTATATATTGCCTATGTAAGGGCTTTACTGGAATATTGCAGCGTTGTTTGGTCCCCTTATTCAATTTCACACGAAGAAAGAATAGAATCAGTACAAAAGCAATTTCTACTATATGCTCTTCGTAAATTAGGTTGGACATCATTTCCACTTCCATCATATAAAGCGCGCTGCATGCTCATTGACATACAAACACTAAAAGAACGCCGTGAATATGCAATGGTTTCATTTGTAAACGATATTGTTTCGCAGCGTATTGACTCAAAAGAAATTCTATCAAAATTAAACTTTTATGCACCTTCTCGGCAACTCCGAAATCGAAATTTGTTTTTCATTAATCACTATCGCACAAACTACGCGAAAAACGGGCCAATAAATCGCATGATGGCCTCTTACAATCAACACTGCGAAACCATTGACTTTACAATGTCTCGGCAAAAACTCAAACAATATTTTAATCGAAGAAATCTTAACTCTTAAGGAGAAATTGTAAAGCAGACACTGCTTAAACCTATTCTTAAGGAAATTCACATGTAAACTATGTAGTCTACGTTACGGTTGACGAAATAAATAAACTACTAAGCTCAGGGAAAAAAAAAGTTAATTTAAAGATATCTTAAAATGTTCATCTTTTGCAACAACAAGTGTATAATGTACTTTCATTTAATACATTTATAATGGAAAACATTCTCTCACGGAAAATTATAGATTCGCAGATTGAAATTTTATCAAAGGATACGAAAAAAGTATATATCGAAATTGGATAAAAAAAATTTGATTTCTTCTCTTACTTAGAAATTTTTCAAAATACATCTGATTTAGTTCAATAAGATTAAATTGGATAAAAGGGGCTGTGTGTAAGGCTCCCCTCTCACGATATGAACCTTTATTTATTTTACTAGATTTTAAAGTTATTTTTTCAGATTTTTGAAATTTTTTAAAATAACACCCCCTCTCACATCAAGGTAGAACAATCATTTTCTTTGCTCAATCTGATTTAGCAGTTTTTATTTGCTTTTGGATTCGGGAATTCCCGAATAATTTTTATTCCCGGGAATTCCCGTTCGGGAAATCCCGAGAAGGACACTCATCATTTATTCTTTAAAACTGGTAGTGACTTATTACACTCGGCTTCGATTATTTAAAAATAAATTCAAAATGAGAAGTTTGATGTGTTTGTACTTTCAAATGTCTATTCTGGTATTTCTCCTTCAGCTAGAATTAATGGCTGTTTAATTTTTAATTATCGAATAGATTTTTTTTCATGTTCACAATTCCCGTGTCAGTAAGTGAACGAATACTAACCCAATATCAATGTCATGCAACAGTGAAACTCAATAATCGTCGATTGGCGCAAACGACTGCTTCATTTTCGTTTCACACGTGTCCACTTTCAGAATAATCAAGGTGAACGGAAGGACAATTTAAATGGTTCATCAGGCGGAGGTGTTCAAGCTCTAATCATCCCATGCGGCATGCCATTACGCGCTAACGCCATTATGAAATCGATGTAACCCATCGATTTTTTTTTCACAGATAAATGTCTTTTATTGTACAAGTTACTTTCAGAAAGTTTGTTTATCACTTTAGCCAAGTAACTTAACCACAAAAAAAAAACAAATAAGCGCCCCACTAAAAATCGTTCGTGGGGTAGGCCTTTCCACCAATCGACATTGAAAATGATTTGTGAGTTCTGTCCTACCAAATCAAACGGAGACGTTTCATTTCACAAATCCAATGTAATAAAGCAATCAATATTTATACTGTCAGAGAAGGTAAATATCGGCGTGTGTTTGTGCAGCGACGGACGTGGGGAGATAGATTGCTATCAATGGCCGTCGATGGATGGACTGGACTCGCTTTCTGTTTAGCAGTTAAGGATACAACTTAGAAATGCCGTCCTAGTAAATACCTAGTGGTTGGATTCTTTTAACCGCACGCTATCTTGGCACAGTTGGATCAGAAACGGATAAATTGAGGTAAATTAATCAATTTGATGATAAAGACATTTTGAATCTGTTTTTGACAAATTTATTGAAGAAAGGGATAAAATAGCATAAGATACACCGGGGTAAGTGGGGACGATGGCTATTAAAACAATACTGTGCACTATTTTTATTAACTTTTAATACAGACTGTTTAATTTACTTGTGATCTATCCAATAACTGTAAAAAATAAACGATTCCGACAATAACGGATGTTCGCAGCGACTTTTTGTTAATTTTCTATTTTGAACTACGATGTCGAGTTGATGTACACATCTTTTTCAATTGCTAATTTCTCGAAAACTAGCTGACTAGCTAGCGTCTACACCAGTTTTTCGGAAGCCGATCGTGACACTGCGTTTTTCGATTATTTTTTCGACTCAGCATCATTGACTGTGGTAGATTCAATCACCCTTGAGGAAATACACAAATCAATTTACTCCTTGGATAGCTCCAAAGGGCCCGGGCCTGATGGAATTCCTCCATTACTTTAAAAAAATCTTGTAAATGAACTAAGTATGCCCTTGTTTCTTCTGTTCAACTCATCGTTGAAATCCGGTGTTTTCCTCAAGTATGGAAAGAATGTTTTCTTGTACCTATTTTCAAGTCGGGGAAAAAGTCTGATATTAAAAATTACCAGGATATAGAATCTTATCGTGCATACCGAAACTTTTTGAAGCAATAGTGAATGAAAAAATATATAATCAAATAAAAATACTCATAACTGAAAAGCAACATGGATTTGTTGAAGGACGATCTACAGCGACTAATTTACTTGAACGAATTCAATAATATCCACTCCATGGATCAAGGAAATTCCGTTCAGGCTCTATACACGGACTTCACCAAAGCTTTTGATATAATCGACATCCCTTCGTTAATTTTTAAGCTACATAAAAACGGATTCAGTGCACAACTGCTGAAATGGATTGAGTCGTATTTGACAAACCGTACACAAATTGTTAGATTCAATGGTTCACTTTCGATAAACATCACCGTTACATCTGGTGTGCCTCAAGGCTCCCACCTCGGTTCCTTATTATTTATCTTATACGCCAATGACATTACTTATTTACTGAACCAGCTAAACGTGCTTATATATGCAGACGATATGAAGCTTTATATGATAGTCAATAACGAAGAAGATTTCAGGGTGTTTCAAAATGAAATAAATATTTCTTACAAATGGTGCAGTAAAAGTCTTCTTGAACTAAACGTGAAAAAATGTTCACATATTGTATTTAAAAGGAAAAAATATCCGTCGTATGAAATTGTTACATTAGAAAATTAGCCTGTGGAGAGAATCAATAAGATAAGAGATCTTGGTATTATATTGGACTCAAAACTTACCTTTGTAGATCACTATAACTCAGAAATTCAAAAATCAAATCGGTTTGTCAACGAATTTGCAGATTGTTCGATCCAGCTCAATTTTTTCTGTGACGCATCTGAAGTTGCATATGGATCTTGTTGCTTCGTTCGTTCCGAGTTTTCTGGCGAAATCAGAGTGCGGTTATTGACCTCCAAATCCAAGGTTGCTCCTTTGGCCAAGAAACATTCGATTGCACGTTTGGAGCTATGCGCAGCTGTTCTATCCACAAAGTTGTTCCGGAAGGTACAAGGCGCGATTGGGTCATCAGAACAAGATTATCTCTGGTCTGACTCAACCACAGTCCTCCAATGGTTGAGGTCGCCACCGCATCGATGGAGATCCTTTGTTGTTAATCGCGTTGCTGCTATCCAGACTGGCACTGAAGGTTTCAATTGGAGACACGTCCCGGGAGTGCAGAATCCAGCCGACGAACTTTCTTGTGGACTACAGCCCTCCGAACTTCTCAACCAAGCTCGATGGTGGAACGGTCCAGATTGGCTGTCGTCGTCATCGGAATATTGGCCACGATGTGTTTTGCCGGAGAATGATTCACCAGAGGTCGCTGAAGAATGTCCTTCTGTCAGTTTAGCTGCCACCGTTTCCGAAAAGGAGGATTTTGCAGACCAGCTGTTCACTCGGTATTCGTCGTTCAAGCAACTCAACCGGATAACCGCCGCTTGTATCAAATACATCAAGGCACTCCAAGCAGCAGCTATAAGGAGGAAAAATCAACTTGCTACGCCGTTTTCTACGCCCAATGAGATACCGATCGTCTACCTTTTAGCTGAAGATTTAGCCGAGGCGGATCGTGCGCTTCTCCGGTTAGCCCAGTCACAGCTATACGCGGAAGAACTCTCCGAGTTCCGAAAACCCAACCGTACGAAAAATCCACTGTCGTCGCAGTTACGATACCTACGTCCTTTCCTCTGTGATGATGGTATTATTCGCGTTGGTGGTCGCCTAAGGAATGCAGACGTTGCGCAGAGTGTCAAATATCCAGCAGTTCTTTCGGCTAAACATCCACTGGCAAAGCTTATAACGGAGCATTACCATCGAACGCTTTTGCATGCTGGACCGCAGCTGATGATTGCCACTATTCGCCAAATATATTGGATTCACGGAGGAAGAAATTTAGCTCGCCATACGTACCATGGCTGTATGAAATGCTTCCGGCAGAAGCCGACTTTCGTTGAGCAGAGTTCTGCAGATCTACCCAAGTGCCGTGTGATCCAAGATCGCCCTTTCGCTGTGTGTGGAGTTGACTATTTTGGGCCTATTTTTATCAAGTCGCCGATTCGTCGTCATGGTCCAACAAAGGCATATGGTGCTATTTTCGTATGTTTCGTTACGAAGGCAGTTCACATTGAGTTGGTGTCGGATCTGTCAACGCCCGCCTTTCTGTCAGCCAGTGACAGCACTTCGTCGCTTCGTTGCCCGTCGCAGTCGTCCGAGGGAAATTCATTCGGACAACGGAACAGCTTTCAAAGTTGCATCGAACGCTCTTCACCGATTGTACGACATGCTGAAGAAGAACAGCGAAGACAGGGAGCAGATATATAACTGGTGTGCAACGGAAAGAATCCAGTGGAAATTCATTCCTCCGCGAGCTCCGCATTTCGGTGGATTATGGGAAGCAGCGGTGAAGTCTGCCAAACACCATATTCATGAGCTACGAGGACATGACCACACTGCTCACTGAAGTGGAAATGTGCCTCAATTCGCGTTCAATCACACCGATCCCGACGGAAACCGATGATCTCGAGGTGTTAACTCCAGGACACTTCCTTGTGGGCACTAACTTGCAAGCCGTCGACGATGTCGATGTTACTGCAAAGCCCGACAACCATCTCGACAATTGGAAGCTCACCACAAAACGGATGCAGTGTATCTGAGCTCGTTGGTATTCCGAATATCTCGCCCAACTAAAAACTCGCGCTAGGAAGGAGAGCAAATCGGCGGTTCCGGTGGAGGTTGGAAAAATCGTGGTAATCAAGGAAGACAACTTACCACCAGCTTTGTGGCCACTAGGTCGCATCACAAAACTTCATCCCGGCCGAGATGGAGTTGTTCGTGTTGTGGGACTGAAGATAGCCAAGCGTGATGACGTCGTCAGAGCGGTGAACCGGATAGCCATCTTACCCACCGCCAGCATCCAAGACGTTAACCCGACAACCACCGAGGAAAAACTAACTTTGGTTGCATAAAGGCCTTCCTTTTTTTTATCCAAAACTACGGTGTCATAAAGACTCGAGCTCCCAAACAAAATGATCCATGACCACTACATTCACGAATGAAGGAAAACATTTCATAGGATTTTCATCCTATTGGATTATTCATCAAAAAATATATAGTGAGAATCGAACTCACTGCAACATCTGATCTCGTCTTGCCAGTACGATATCTTATCCAGAGCACCATCTGAGTCGGTTAGCAAACGAAAGTCGTTCTGCCACCGCCGATTACCAAAAAACGCACTGCATTGGACGTCTGCCGCCTGGACGATGTTTTTTTTGTGTTTTTTGAACCTCCGAAGAAGTTCATTATTGGAGTAGCGTCGGATTTGTGGGTGAAGTTTTCAAGAAAAAAGAGAACAGACAGACACACAGACTGAAATTCATGTTAGTTTTTTTTTAAATCTGGCATCTCACATGAACCATCACACAACTGTTTCACTTCATTTTACAAATCGCTATTTGAGCTATATTTAAGATATCTGGGACAAGAATTTACTACGTGATGTATTCTATGTATTATATGAGCAATCAACAGCTAATTTATCCTTGATTGTTGAATCAACCTTTAGTTCTGGTTGATTTACCAGAGATATTGGCGCTAGTTTTCTATACGTACGTATATTTAACACGTTGAACATTGAACAACAAAGTTTTTCACAAAATCCATTGCAGAAATGTTCTGCTGCTGATACTGTATAAACATCATAACCGAAAATAAGACTGTTACGTCCTTGCGTAGACGAATTAATTCTGGAAAAGAAATGCAAAATGATCGCTACAAAACCAACATTTGGAATAACTTTTTTCGAATGTCTTGTGAAATTGGCGAACTTATAAAGAACAACAATATGAGCGACAGGGAAATATCAAGTTAAAGTAAAACGTTTTTTTTTGGATATCACAAAACTTTTTATCAATCTTTCAATTTAAACAAGATCTGCTTCTTTAATTACTCATAAGCTAGAAATTGTGATGTTTTAGGTTGATGTGGTCTAGTGGATAGGCTGGCGCGAGTCTGGTAACCCAGGCGTACTGGGTTCGATTCCCGGTATCGGCAAGAAAAATCTTATAAGTTGCCGACAGGTAAGATGTGTTTCATTGTATAAATAATTATATATTTCAGAGGGAATGCATTCGGGGTAAATCTGAAGAGACTATAGCAAGCGGAGTGGATCGCCAACCGTTGTAGGTCTCTGAAGGTTGGATGCCTTCTCTCGACGAACCATCGGCCGTGGAAGCCTGAGAAGCAATTCGAAGGCCAAGCCACACAGACATAGGCTGAACCTTGCTACGGATGGGGGAACCATACACACATACATACATACATAAGCTAGAAATTGTGATGTTTTAACATGCCTTCGACCATCTTTAATGTAAGTTTACTGAGGATAATTTTGAACAATCACCATGAACACCATTATGGTACGATGTACCATAATGGTGTTCATGATGTACCGATGTACCATAATGGTGTTCATGGTGATGTTCAAAATGCAAGTGACAGTGCGCGTGCTTCCTAATTATATACAACTATAAACGGATATATCAACGAAGTTTCAAAAACTTTAAATTTTGTACAAATCGGTTGATTGTTTATTTGAATACGAAAATTGAAGAATTAACAATTGCGATGTGTGTTTAACCATTTTTAATGCCATGTAGGTACGTTAGAATATCACATTAAAATAATCGTTCAACTAAAAAAAGGTTACCTCTACATGCATTCCGATATAAAATTTAAAATGCTGAAATCTTTAAAAAATAATTATATGACAACAAAAAAATCTTGAGACTTCATGTAATTCAATGCGCAATGGCGTAAAATCAATTCGCACCCGCTGTGCCCAACGTCATAACCGTGGCAGAGTCACCGGTTATAGTGGACCAAATATATGAAATTATCATTAGCGCTGCATGCAACTGCGAGCCTTTCGGGTTCTTCATGCTGAACAGAAAAAGCGTTCTTCCTCGAACCAGAGACAGGGCATACTCAAATGTTCACAGTTAGTTGGGAAACCGGAAGGTATCACAATTGGTCGTCCGTCTGTCCGTTCCCGGTACGCGTTCCGTTCCGTGGCCTTACTCCACGACAATGTGGTCATTATCCGGTGATCAAAGTGCAAATATATGAACTGTATACATATGTTCAAGTGCATTTCCCGCGAATATGGTCTGCAGAAAGTGACAATGAATGCAGTTGTGACTGGGGCATAGTTTGGGTCACTCGTAGTTTGATTGATTCTCAAGTGACTTGATGCTTTTCGGCTAATTTAATGCACGCACAAAACGAGTTGCGACTCAACTATAACAACTATAACTATACAAAAATTTTACATGTGTGCTTCGTTATCACCTGTTGAGAAGCTCTAGTGTTAAACAGGTTGTGTCCAATTTGGACATGAAAGAGGGCTTATTATTTTGACCGATTCTTTGAGTGCATTCTAGTGTGCGGTATAAAACAGTGACCGGGTTCTATCAGTAAATTAGTATTGATTGAATACTGCTAATTGATGTCTCAATCGTAAGAAACTTTCGCACATTACTGGAACGTAGCTTGTAAAGTCCACAAACGGTAAGTTGTTGTAAGTTTCTTTTGGTTCATCCTCATCTGTCTCTAAAATTTTTACACGTTACAGTCCCTGGAGTGTCAATATGATACTCTTCACACAACGAAAAATTTCCATATTCATTTATTTTTTCCTGTTATTTTGAACGATTTCTAATAAACAAGCCTAGGCAGGGTAAAACGCGCCATGTCCGTTTATCTTTCAGCATGTTTGAACACGTTGCGAACTCGAAATGATTGCGACACCGAAAATGTCATGCCAATTTTCTTATAATGTTTAGAATCAAACCAAAATTTCAGGGTAGTATTTTACATACATTTAATCCAAAAATCGAAAAAAAGTCGATGGAGCGTTGAGTGCAAAACAGAACGCATTTTCGCTCGATGTCCTCCATCAAAGTCTTTACAGTGTCATCCGGTACCAGTTTTTCAGTTTTTTCCCATTTTTTTAACATGTTCTTCTCGTCTTTGAATGTCTCTTGCTTTTCCGAAGTCTGGTTTGACAGATTCATGTCCTTTGGAACAAAATGGACAGAATTGGCCTCATACCACTCCAGGACAATTTTAAAATAGTGGCATGATACCTTCTTAAATTTGTAGTCCACATCGAACTTGCTCTTGCCGTCCGCTCTTGCGTTTCGTCGTCCATCACACAGCAGCCATATTTTGTCAGCATCTTCTCGTAGAGCTTCCGTGCCGAGTTTTAGCCGTCGATTGTTGCCACTCATCGCGATTTGGGAAGTTCTCTACCTTGTATGTAAGTAGTCCAGCTCTCTTCTTTGCATTTTGGACGTAGCTCTGCGACATTAGACTGAGTCGATTTGGGATCATTTTTGAATTTCCCAAACCCTGGGGTCTTAAAAGCTTCGTCTTGGTCCAAAACTCATCCATGATTTTTTGCAGAATTTTTAAGTAACGTTTACATGAGTAAATTTGAACTTTTAGGTTTGTATGGGAAAATTGAATATTTTGTACTGAAAAATTGACATCGTTTTTGTTTCTTCTGTGGAGCCGAGCCAGCTGATGGTTTTTGTGCCAATTTATAAAATTCCTAAGGGAAATTTTCCGCTAAACAACTTTGTCGAAGATCGTAACTTCGTATCTTACAAGGCAAAAAAGTTATTAGCAGTTTAATAGGGGTATGTCTTTTCGCATTGATAAACCATAAATTCAATAGACATCACTGCTGGAGCCACGCGAAATATAGCATGAAAAGTAGTCATGCAGTACCTCGATAGGCATCCTGCAGTGATGTCAATTGAATTTATGGTTTATCAATGCGAAAAGACATACCCCTATTAAACTGCTAATAACTTTTTTGCCTTGTAAGATACGAAGTTACGATCTTCGACAAAGTTGTTTAGCGGAAAATTTCCCTTAGGAATTTTATAAATTGGCACAAAAGCCATCAGCTGGCTCGGCTCCACAGAAGAAACAAAAACGATGTCAATTTTTTAGTACAAAATATTCAATTTTCCCATACAAACCTAAAAGTTCAAATTTACTCATGTAAACGTTACTTAAAAATTCTGCAAAAAATCATGGATGAGCTTTGGACCAAGACGAAGCTTTTAAGACCCCAGGGTTTGAGAAATTCAAAAATGACCCCAAATCGACTCAGTCTACTGCGACATGCCAATCTTTTTAGCCAAATCACGGCTTGAGACGTTGGGATTTGATTTAATCATCCGCTTCACCTTTCCATCCATCCGTCTTTTTGTTCTCCAGTTCCGGTTCTCTTCCAGCTCCTTTGCCGTGGTTCAAGGTACAATGTCAACTGCTCCTGGACCCGCTTCAACACTCTGGAGACGGTTGAATGGTGAATGTTCAATATTTTTCCCAACTGCCAGTGCGACAGGTCAGAAAATTCCAGGTGTTTGGAAAGAATTTGTTTTCTCGAGTTGCGTTGGTTCACCTCCAAAAATTTGTTGATTTTTACCCATTGGTAAAAAAGTTATACCCTGTTGAATGTGTCTCAATAATTTCGTGTTCGCTTTTTATTATACCATAGCGCTTCGATGTCGGATCTGGAATATTTCGAAATGTTTCCTCTATCAGTGCTGATAATTTCATTATGATTTGTTTTGTTTAAAAAAAGTTACACGTGATGGACGCCGCGAGACGAAAATTAATTTTGGACACCCACGTCCAAAACCCAACGGAGTCGGTTTCAAAAATCGCGAAATCGTTAAAAATGGCCAAATCGACCGTGTGCAACGTTCTTAAGCGTTTCTGTGAGATGCATACTATCGATCGGCAGGTTCATACCAAGCGTCATAGTGGAACTAAGGATCGGAAACTGCATTTAAAGGTGTTAAGAACGATCAAGGCAAAGCCAGGGTAGTCGGACTATGACATCACCAAGGAATTCAATGCCGACTGGTCATCGTCAGAAGGATTCGTCTGCGCGAAGGTATCGGGCCAGTAAGCAACCAAGCTGAATATTGAAGAAGAATGTAGAAGCCAAAGAACGGGCCTGGAAGTTATACATCAAGGTTCTAACGAAGTACGACGTATGCATCCTCATGGATGACGAAACGTACGTAAAGATGGATTTTGGACGGCTTCCTGGCCAAAAATTTTACAAAGACACTAGCCGGGGTGATGTCCCCGCCAAGTTCAAATACGTTTTTGCCGATAAGTTTGCAAGAAAGTGTTTGATCTGGCAAGGTATATGCAGCTGCGGACGAAAAACCCCAGTTTTTGTGAAAAACAAGACCATAGACTCCCAAATGTACAGAGAGGAATGCCTGAAAAGCGTTTTTTTTTTCGTACATTTGATCTCACAAAGGACCAGTAAAGTTTTGCCAGATTTGGCAAGCTGCCACTACAGCGAAGAGGTACTACAGTGGTATCGAGGCAACGGGGTTGATTTTGTCGAAAAGGACATCAACCAACCCAATTGCCCTCAATTCCACTTTATTGAAGAAAATTTGGGCAATTGTCAAGCAGAAGATGAAGAAAAATGGTAGGACGACTCGGAATGCAACAGAGATGAAGAGATTGTGGAACAAAATGGCCGCTGAGGTCAGCGAACAGGGTGTCCAAACTATGATGAGTGGTACTCGAAGAAAAGTTCAAAATTTCATCAACACAACATCGAAATATTTTTTTTTTATTATTTTTCTTTTAAAGTGTAATAAAAACCCTACATTTTGAGTACAAAACCTTTTTATTTCGTTTACATAGCTCCGAGATAGAAACTTTTAATGCTTCCAGATTTTAGATGATCCATGCTTTAGATGCAACATTTGTATATCACAGCACTTGTTTAATTTTTAATTTAATATCATGAAATAAAGTTATATTTTAATGACTACTAAAAGAAAAAGACATAATTTCTCATTTCCGCGAGCGGTCAAATGACGGCAAACACCATTTTCGCTAACACTCTCTTGTTTCTCAACCGATTTCTACAAAATTTATAGTTTTGAAAAGTTATGCGGCATACCACTCCATGGCCTTTGTCAATAATGGTAGGATGCCAAATCCGACCTAAACAGTACAGACAAGTCATGTTTCTTCAGGAAAGGCAGCAAACGCTTTTTAAGACACTCTTTTACATAAATTTCCTTCGTGACGGTCCCGAATGAAACAAAAATGTCGCTTTTCAAACTATCGATACAGATAGCTTGAAAAAAGAGATATTTCTAGGCAAACTTTGATAGTTCAATATGTTTGAAAATGTCCGCCACTTTCCCCCTTCCGGTTGCTGTATATTACTCTTGTCCAGGAAGCTCTCTGAATTTTGCCTTGGTGTAGGTTTCGTCGTCCATTACCACGCTATCAAATTTTGTCTACAATGTCGTATACAGGTTTTGAGATCTTGTTTTTGCCTTAACGATTTGCTTATCGTTGCGATTTGGAGTCACCACCTTCTTATAAGTCGATAGTCGATAGTTTTAAAGCTTCATGCACGGTTGTAGACGATAATCCCAACTTATTTGCGACATCTCGAACGGAGTTGTTGGAGTTGTGCTTGGAAGCGTCTGTTCGTCACTGCGGCTACCGAATTTCGATTTCCCCCAGATCCAAGCTTCCTAGTTGTCGACAAACGTCCCCGAACACTTCCATTTCTTTGGTGATACTTGATTTGGCACATTCAATAATTTTGCTATTTTTGCGTGAGTGTAGTTTGAATTTTCACGACGCATGTACAAATTTTTTATTCGTAGCTCCTCTTGCTTGGACGCCATTTTGATAACTAAAGATCTAATGTAAAAATCCAAATAGAATCATCAATCGAGCTATCGAAAGTTCTATGAAAACACTTGTAATCGTGCAACGGATAGTTATGCTACATAAATTTAGGAGCAAAAATTATAAAAATCAATTATTTCTACAAAGGTTATCTCTTGGAAAATGTAATAGGCCTCGAGCGGTTAGCGTGCTGATCGCTGGTTCACTGATGGGTTTGATTCTCATCTCGATACTGGGTGTTAAACATTAATCTTAAGTTTTCTACGTTTATTCAGTCTGTGAAGCCTAAATCGGCTTAGACGGTGTATGCCTTTTTAAATCAAATGTTTTGTGATCGTATATTTGTCACTATAGTTATATCACCTCCACTTTTGTAGCGAAATTTTGGTAAGTTTTATACAGAATCTACAGAATTTTATTGGTCGGTTTATGTTGTCGGTTATCAGTGTCAAATAAATTCAACACTAGATCGTGAACAACTATTAACTATTGAAACCAGCCAAAGTTTGAAATAGATAATTTAATAATAAGAAGTTAAAGAAAAGAACAGTGATTTTGCTTACATATTATTTCATAATTTCCATACTAATCCATATACACCTAGGTTTTTTTACTCGGTTTTTTTACACGGTTTTCTTACACGGCTTTTTTTACACGGTTTTTACATGGTTTTTGCGAATTAACACGGTTTTTGAGAGAAAATATTCTTTTCAAAGGAAAACACTTAGAATCTTTTTGAAGTTGGGAAAATCTTAGCTCTGAGACTAAAAACGTGAAATATGGGACATGAGACCTGAGGCCTGAGACCTGAGACATGAGACTTGAGACCTGAGACCTGAGACCTGAGACCTGAGGCCTGAGACATTAGACCTGAGACTTAAGACCTGAAATATGAGACCTGAGATCTTAGACACGAGACATGAGACATTAGACCTGAGACATGAGACCTGAGACTTGAGACATCAGACCTGAGACTTTAGACATGCAATATGAGACCTGAGATATCAGACACGAGACACGAGACATGAGACTTTAGACCTAAGACATGAGACTTGAGACCTGAGACCTGAGTTCTGAAATCTGAGACCTAAGACCTGAGACCTGAGACTCGAGTCATTGGACCTGAGACATGAGACATGCGACATTAGACCTTAAACATTAGACCTGAGACATGAGACGTTAGACCCGAGACATGAGACATGAGACATTAGACCTTAGACATGAGACATTAGACATGAGACATGAGACATGAGACATGAGACATGAGACCTAGGACCTGAGACCTGAGACCTGAAGTTTGAGGCATGATATATGAGATATTAGACCTGAGACATGAGACCTTAGACCTGAGTCATTAGACATGAGCCGTGAGACATGAGACATGAGACATGAGACATGAGACATGAGACATTAGACATGAGACATGAGACATGAGACCTGAGACATGAGACATGATACATGAGACATGAGACATGAGACGTGACACATTAGACCTGAGACATGAGACATTAGACATGAGACCTGAGACCTGAAGCCTGAGGCATGATACATGAGACATTAGACCTGAGACATGAGACCTTAGACCTGATACCTGGACATTTAGCATGTCTCATGTCTCAAGTCTTAGGGCTAATGTCTCATGTCTCAGGTCTAATGTCTCATGTCTCAGGTCTCATGTCTCATGTCTCATGTCTCATGTCTCATGTCTCATGTCTCATGTCTCATGTCTCATGTCTCATGTCTCATGTCTCATGTCTCATGTCTCATGGCTCATGTCTCAGGTCTCATGTCTCAAGTCTCAGGGCTAATGTCTCAGGTCTTATGTCTCATATCTCGGGTCTCATGTCTCATGTCTCAGGTCTCAAGTCTCATGTCTCATGTCTCATTTCTAATGTCTCATGTCTCATGTCTCATGTCTCATGTCTCAGGTCTCATGGCTCATGTCTCAGGTCTCATGTCTCAAGTCTCAGGGCTAATGTCTCAGGTCTTATGTCTCATATCTTGGGTCTCATGTCTCATGTCTCAGGTCTCAAGTCTCATGTCTCATGTCTCATGTCTCATGTCTAATGTCTCATGTCTCAGGTCTCTTGTCTCATGTCTCATGTCTCATCTCTCTTGTCTCATGTCTCATGTCTCATGTTTCATTTCTCATGTCTAATGTCTCATGTCTAATGTCTCATGTCTTAGGTCTCATGGCTCATGTCTCAGGTCTCATGTCTCAAGTCTCAGGGCTAATGTCTCAGGTCTTATGTCTCATATCTCGGGTCTCATGTCTCATGTCTCATGTCTCAGGTCTCATGTCTCATGTCTCATGTCTAATGTCTCATGTCTCAGGTCTCTTGTCTCATGTCTCATGTCTCATGTTTCATTTCTCATGTCTCATGTATAATGTCTCATGTCTCATGTCTCATGTCTCAGCTCTCATATCTCATGTCTCAGGTCTCAGGTCTCATGTCTCAGGTCTAAGGTCTCAGGTCTCAGGTGTCATGACTTAAGTTTCAATTCTCAGGTCTCAGGTGTCATGTAGAAAGTCTCAGGTCTCACGTATCAGTTCTAAGGTCTCATGTCTCAAGTCTCAGGTCTCATGTCTCAGGTACCAGTTCGCATGTCTCAGATCTCAGGTCTCATGTCTAAATTCTAATGTCTCTAGTACTCTCAAGTTTGAGGTCTCGAGTCTCAGGTCTCAGGTGTCAGGTCTCAGGTGTCAGGTCTCAGATCTAAACTGCCAAATTACATGTCTTATTGTTTCAAGTTTCAGAGCTGCATAAATTTAAAGGTCTTTTTTTACACGGTTGTCCGCAGTTAGCACGCATTTTTTTTCACACAGTTTTCGGGAATTAGCACGGTTTTTTTACACGGTTTTCGGAAATTAACACGGTTTTTTTTGCATGGTTTTTTTTTAACGCGGTACGTATATCAGTGTAAAAAATACCTTGGTGTATAATGTTTCATCAATTCATAACTGTTGTCGATTTGGCCCTCTATTTCCCAGTTTTCGTGATGTTAGTGTTACAGCAAACGGAAAGTTTAAAACATGCGCCAACAACCCAACAACGACGCCTAGCCGGCATTTCCTATCGCGAGCAGAGCGCCGCCGTCGCCGTCGTTTACTGAACCGGTGCCGTTTATTCTCAGAGCAAAGTTTATTGTTAGAGCCTACACGTGGCGCTGAATTCTCGCGTCGACGTCTCTCGAGCCGTCGTTTTAATGCTTGGAACTGCAGTTTTCAGTGCATTTAGTTAGAGGTTGAACAAAACTGCAACTTGATCCACCAAGCATCGTTTGTATGTAGCCAAGTGGATCGAACTGTAGATGCGGCTGCAGTCTGGTTCGGTTGAATTGGTGTTGAAAAAAAAAACTATCGCGTACGCGTTTATTCTGCCCTCTGCGCTAGCTGACTAGCCAGCCAGTCGGAGTGACGTGCATTCTTGCAGAGATGTCGGCCGAACGACGACGACGACGGCGCACGATCTTGTTGAGTATTTAAATTTCCCCATGTGTTTCCTCCTTAGTTCTAGTGCGAATACTGTAGCGAACGGTAGTCGGTTGGATCGTTCCGGGACTTTTCTCGGGAGTTGCTTTTTCTTGAGTTGGTGAAAGGTAAAAAGCCTGTGTGAGTGAGGAAAATTCAACAAACATTTTTAACGCGATCGACAAATCGAAAGTGCTTGGCTGGGTTGCGAATAAAGTGAGTTTGAGTATATTTAGGGGTTATTGTTTTTGACATTGTGGCGATCAAATGATATGAAGAGGAAGCAAGAAAAAAAACCCGTGAGTGCGGAAAAGTGTTGGATAACATTTGGTTATCTTTTCGCAAAATTCCCTGTACGGTATGAGATTGTACATCAAGGTCTACGGCACGGTGCGTGAGAATAAATATTTGACCAAGTGAATGCGACAGATAAAAGAGTGCAAACCCTTCTCGTCAAATGAGAGGTGTCAAATCTGGAAGACTAGGATAATAGAGAATGTGCGGTATAGTTCAAGATCACCACCGCAGAGCTATTAACCCGAAGGAGTTTGCTCAAACAAGTTGATCGTGGCCTAGACCGAAAGGTGTCCGCAGTATGGGAAGCGAACAACTATGAAGTCGAAATTTGTTAGGATGAGTAGAAAATGCTAAAAATAAACCCAATCGAACTCGGACTGTCACTCTGTAACGCAATCGAGGGAATATGGGACATGCGGTGTAGTTCGTTAATGATGATGATTATGTACGTTCGGCCAAGTTTTGTTGTGACCTACTGACTTTGGGCGCCGCCGCTTTGCGTGACAAAAACATTGACAACTATTAGTTTTGGTTTGTACAATATCACTAACAGAATCGATTGATTGTCTCCCATGGAACTAGAACGGACACACTGAATCGACAGTGGAAGTTTGGGCGCAACCGCTTCTATGCAAATGATATGAAATATGATAACTTGAAAATTACGTAACGTGACTACGGATTGGATATCAGCAGAACGATTCGAGGCGTACTTGTACTTCAATTTGCTTTATAATTGTTGACTTGAAATGGTAAAATTTGATCACTTTGCAGCAGAGGTATTATAAAATTTAAACTAAATGTTTCCGAAAAAAAAGGAAATGGGTAGGGATTTATTTATTTATTTCATTCATTACTTATTGTTTTGGATCAAATTCTATTCAACTCAAAGGGCCGCACCAAAACATACAACTGGTCGTATTATGATCATCACTGATTGAAATATTCGCAGGATACTGACGCCCACATCGTGAAATATTAACGGTCAGAAATAGCGATGTACCTACATTTCTCAACAGCTCGAAATGATATAAAGTGATCCTCCATTGCCTTTTATTAAATTATAAAGAAGAATGACTTATTTATTGTGTCTCATATTATAGTTTTTATGTTTAGAAATAGTACATTTTAAAAGCTACCATCTGGTCTATACAATAAATGCAAAAAAAAAAATCAATATTGAAACCAAATACATCTTCTGATGCTTTTTTTTATCGGACAAAAACCAATGTTATGATGGATGATGATGGAAAGAATTAAAGAAACATGAGCTATCAATGAACGAAAGAACATAAGCCGTAAATATCATGAATTTTTCGAAAAAGATACAACGGCTCACCGGCAGGACTTGAACCTGCAATCTCCGCTTCAGTACAATGGCGCGTTAGTGAAGCGGAGATTGCAGGTTCAAGTCCTGCCGGTGAGCCGTTGTATCTTTTTCGAAAAAAATCATGATATTTCCGGCTTATGTTCTTTCGTTCTTTGATAGCTCATGTTTCTTTAATTCTTTCCATCATCTACGAAAAAATGTGATTATTTTCAGGTACAAAGATGTACCAAACGATTTCATAACATCAGTATTGAGAAGAAAGTTTCTATATGAAATGTATCACATTTGAGTTATACTGCTCAGAAAAGCGCACCCGCGTCAAGCGAAAAAACACGATATCTCGTAGTTAGTCCGCAATGTGTTGAGTACGCTGTTCTGTTTTTGCTAATTATGATTGAAAAAGTTCATGTTTAAAAAAGTCACAAAAAGTTCTTTTAATTTTGCTCAAAACGTTGAAATCCAATATTATGTTTTATCTGTTGGTTTATTGAGGGGTTTCAAGTTCATTTATGAGTCTAATTCATCAATACTATTTTCAAACGTGTTGTCAATGTAGATTCCATTCCAGATTCAAATTCCATTTTGTCTCTTTTTTTTTCAAAAGCGCTAAATGTAAGAACTCTGTAATCGAGGAAGAATGACCCTAACGGGTTAACCTTCTATCAAAAAAGAAATAAAAAACTCTGTAATGCTTAACAGCTTTAAGTTAAATCAGTATCAAAAATTATTAAAAATTCGACACAGTATCGAGAAATTTAGTTCGTTTCAAGCACATTCCTTTGAATGCAGGATTCAAAAAAATTAATTTCATGTTTGTTGTAAAATTTATATTCGAAAAAAAAATTGAGGTTCTTGGAGCCACAGGAGAATAAGTGCATAAAAGCAAATTTTGAGAAAATACGTTTTTAAGTTGTTGTGTTTGGCCAATTCTCATATATTTTTCAAAAACTTGAAATTTTTATTTAAATCTAAAAGTATGTTATTATTTTTTTTGTAATCGGAAAAATCACCAAATACAGTTTTAAATAGTAATAATTGTTTGGCATTGTTAACTCAAAATCCTATTATTTTTTCGCTTATACCACCTTATACCCCTTTGACTCTGAGGACCTCCTTTATACAGGGTGACAATAAAGTTCCCGTACGTTTTAAAAATGCTTTCAAACCGTAACCCTGCTTACTGATCAATTAAATCGAACCACCAAAATTACAAGAAACATTCTATGGAACCTTGGCAACACCATCAAATTAAAAAAAAATCATGATTGGCTCGAAATTCCCTCCCTCAATAAATTCCTTTAGTCGATTGCAAATGCCTCCAACGATGCTCGCTGGCCCGTATTTCCGTAAATATCGTTATAGAACCTATCCGTTCCATTTTTTGGGTCATCTCCGGTACCTCATCGTAAAGCTGAGTATTTTCCCTACACAGGGGCGGTCCTAGAGTTGGCTCTTGGGGGGGGTGATTTTCCAATTTTCAAAAATCAGTCAAAATAAAGGAATATCTGGTGAAAAACGATCCTTTGAGTGTGCGAAAGGAGGGGAAGGGATTGCAGAGGGGAGGGGGGGGGTGATGGTCAGTTTTAAATGAGTCTACAATATAACTTTCACACTGATCTTCCTTTCCCCGTGAATTTCACTGAACAAGATGTATTTAAAAAAGTATGAAACAAGTTCAGAATAATGAAAACTTTATCAAAGTTTCTCTTTAAACTCATTTCAATATCCTTCTACACAACTTACACTTCCTTTTATAAAACATCCAGCGAATCTATAATATTCTCTTCGAAAAAATGTTGATATTTTTTATTTATTTGTAGGTATATCTTTTAATTTTAAATTATCATTTTAAGAGCTCTTTATAGAATTTTTCGTTATAAATGTTATTTTTTCAATGAAAAATACTACACACGTTGTTGAGAGATGAAAATGTAGAAAAAAATGTTCAAGCTATCTTAATTTTTTTCATGAGCTTCTAATTTTTCGCGCTCTGATATTTTATAATTTTTTGGAAGTAGGTATTTTACTTTTCACCAATAGGGCCGACATTAAATTCTGCATTGGGGTATTCACTAAATCGTGATTTGAAATTTAGTATTATTATTTTCAAATTGGGAAACACAATATTTTATATATTATTTCAACACTTGGAATATAAATTAAGTAGAAAACACGATTATCAAAATCAATTTCTGAATATGAAGCTTGTGGAACCTAATTTAATTTAATTTACTCTTGAATTTAAAGTTAGCATTCAAAAATATCAGTTTTAATTGTAACAACAAATAAATTATAAAAAAAGTGATAAGTTTTGAAGTACCTACACATAATTCATTTTTTTTAAATAATTTCGAATTATAATTGAAAAAAATGAAATGCAGGGTTAATTCTGAAAGCTAATACTTTTCTTTAGTGAAGAGTCTCATTTGTAATCATCATTTGTAATTGAAAAAGCCAAGTTTTCAGATCCAGAGTATCAAACCTTAAGCTATATTTTAACGTGAAATTTCAATATTATTGTGTACATGAGCTGAAAGCAGTATCGGTGACATAATAAATCCAGGAGTGTTGGTTAAAAATCACTAAAAGATCTATTGGCTTTTAAGCATGATAGATCGCCTTGTTGCCAAAAATATAGTAGAATGATAAGGGAATAGTTTTAATTCACAAGGGAAAAATTAAAACCGAGGCAAATTGATTTTGGAAGATTTTTGCGTCTCAAACTCGATTTTTTGTCAGTTTTTTTCTATTCCTTCTTGGTTTCTGGCATTTAGTAGTTTAAAAACTAAGCAGTTTAGAGTGAAATCGATCAATGATTATTGATGAACTAACTAATCTACATGAAAAACAAAAAATATGCTAAATCTTTTCATTATCCATAAAAAATTGACAAATTCCCGGAAAAACAATACAGAATTCGTCTAGATAATCTTCGTATTTTACAACTTGGGAAAAATACTTACTTCTATAATTTTTTTCTCATGGTAAATTACTCACAGTCTTCATGAAATTTGATCATGAGTTTAAATCCTTTTTTTCTTAATCTTTTTGATATTTTACACATTTGCTATAAAGTGCACAAATTATTTCAATGAATCTTGTATTTTCAAAATTTATACCGGAAACAAGAGCTGATAAAAAAAAAAATTAAAATGTGCATTTCGTGCTCCTAAATAAGTCAAATCAGTTTTCAAATTCTTTGCACCTAGGACATTGTGAATTTTGTTTCTTTGTGTTATAGTTTTGAATGCAGATTTTGGGTTCTGGAGATGAATCGCCAACACCCATTCCTTCATATTGAAACAGCTTTTATAAATACTTTTTTGTTCCTTTTTGGCTCTTAAAGCTCATAGAGAACGCAAAAGTCATAACACGTAATCTCTTTTTTCGATTTATTGTTGCTGAAATCTCTTGAGAAGATTTTTTAAATTTGAACTCTAAATATGAATATTTTATATTCGATTTCTATTTGGCAGTACTTGTATTTTTGGTCATGGTCATCTATAATATGAATGTTTGAAGTGATACATTTCAAATAGAATTCAATAAAATTAGATCTGAAATTTAAATTTTTGGTTTTGAATTTCATAATATAGGTTATTATTTTAAGTTTATAATTCATATTTGAATGGTAGAAAATTGAGGATGAAGAAAACTCACGAAAGAGAATCTTTACTCTGATTTACAACCTGAATTCTTAATTTGCAATAAGTTATGAATTCCTTATAAACGCAAGTAAAAAAAGCACTACTTTAGATTTAAAAATGAGGTTAGCATAAGACATCTGATATGACTTTAATAAGTTTACAAATTCTCAATAAACCAGCTGTAAACTAAAGAAAAAAAAGAATTTTAAATTCAAATTTATATTTAAATTTCAGATATGTAGGGGAGATGGAGGCATAATGGCCACCTTCAAGAAAACGGTTATTTAACCATAGAAAATAGCTATAATATGGAGGTTACATTATTGTTTCGTGTTCAGACACTTGAAAAGCCTATTCCCTAACGGGCTGAAACATGAAAAACTAGATGAAAACGTTAAAAAATGCATTTTAAAAAATTTTGCCAAAAGCTGAAAACCAGCCACAGTGGAGGCATAATGAGAACCCCCCCTGAGGCAGTATGAGCACCATTAATCAGAGCAAGATGTGCGTTTTTGCCGGGGAATCTAGCAGCGAATTCAATTCGATGAAGTCAGGTGAGTCGTAGATTCATCAAACAAAGCAATAACAAAATAATCTAGGTCTGTTTGTAGAATACAAACAATTCACGCACGCTCATACATTAAGTGCTTTGTTCGGAGGATCATGCTACTAGCCGTATAATGTAACAATAAAAAAATCGATCATGAATTGTGAATGGAAAAAAATCACCTCGAACAGAAATCTAACTCTAGTCTTTTGATTACCTCTCCGACACCTTACCAATAGGCTAAATTGTCGGATGAAAACTAGTCAAGGTGTGGCGCTATAAATCAATTTTAATTCGCTGCTAGATTCTACGGCAGAAAATGCTCATTATGCCTCGATAATATGGTGCTCTATATGCCCCTCGTCAACAAATTTAAGTAAAAACGTGTTTTAAAATTGATAAAAGTGGAAAATCAAAAATTTTATGATGGTAAAAATTGAGAAACAATGTGTACATCATGTTGCAGTGCGTACATTATAGATCAAGGTTATTTTAAGATCATAAGAGCTTATTTCGTGGTGCTCAAAAATTATAATATTTTCGTAACTTGAGAACCAAGCTAGTTTTTTTTAAATATCTCTGTAAAGATGATAAGGAGATTCCTTTTTTTGTGAAAAATTAATACTATAGGAAGTACGAAACAAATCCTCATGAAAATTTATTTAAGAAAATACGCACTTTCGTAGAAAAGCGTAGTTCTCATTATGCCTCGGGTGCTCGTTATGCCCTCATCTCCCCTATTAGCTTAAATTAACGAATGATGAATTAACAAATGAATGATTTTTCCTGATTCTGAATTGATAATTTTCCAACGATTAAAAAATATTTTGAAAAAAAAATTCAAATGGGAAGCTTTTCGCTGCTCGAAACATCATCAAAAATGAATGTAATGCGGCATCAACACTTGTTGTTTATTACGATTGAATTTGTTTAGCGAAATATTGGTGACTAGAAGACAAAAAGAAAGATTAGAAAGTAAAACGGTCAATTGAAGTCATACATTTTTTAAATGCCTACTGGAAAACTGATCACTCCGATGGATAATTTGACTTAAATTTAAATTTCTTACAATAAAGGCAACTTGAAGGCTAAAGGGTTTTTTTTACTTCTTAGAACGACCATGGTATGTTAATCCATTAAACATGGTAGAAATTTCAAAAATAAAGAAAATTGAAAATCACATGACTCCGTACCTTTAAAGTTTAATGATTTTTTTTATTGTCTCCTTCTAAATCTGAGCAAATAATAAAGAAGAAACTGCATATTAAAGGCAATAAATGTATGACGACAGCAGAATTTCATGTATTTTCATTTTGTCATTTCATTAAAATTCAAAGTAAAATCAAGAATTTTGGAGCTCTGAATCTCGAGCAAATATAAAATTTATTACGATTTGGTCGTGTTAATTTAGACATATGAGGGAAATAATTGCCAGTTGTGTTAACATTTCATTTATAACGAATTCCAAACCAACACTCAACAACACACTTTTGTTGAGTTACCTACTTATCAACAAAAGTTATTTAGTTTAATTCAGTCCAGGGAATCGCAAGTCATCAGCTGCTTGAGTTTTGTGGACTGACTTTTTCAATATTGAGCCTTTTAAGTGATCAATTAACTTTTTTTGTTGAATAATCACCCCCACGAAGTGGAAAATTTTGAAAATTAAAAAGCAAATCTACTAAGAAAAGTTCCAACTTTTTAAGAAATTCGAGCTTTTGCGGGTATTTTATAACGGTTTTTTGTCGCTTGGGGGGGGTGATCACCCCGATCACCCCCCCCCATAGGACCGCGCCTGTCCCTACAAGATTGATCAGATGGGATCTTCCTTTAGGTTTAGACTTGTGAGTTTGACAGGCGAGTATTCTTGACTCTATAGCCCCTAAAGCGGAAAAAACACGTTTTTCAGATGACAGTACAGTGTGATCGATTTTGCGCAATTCGTGTAGCTCCGAGCCTACTGAATCTGTGAATTCATCTGGACCAAAGTGCCTCGATGTGCACGACTCAAGAACGTCATGGAGGATCCAGTGCTTAGTGGTTAGAAGCATTACTCTTGGAGTTCACTCAAAAAACAGCACGAAGGTCCTTCCAGGGATACAGGTTTGATCTTTTTCAGGAAAAAGCAGAAAATTTTTTGGTGATTTTTTGTTGTTGTAGAATGCTTTTGATGACCCAAATGGAACAATTGGTGGTAGTGAAGTAGCTCAGTTGTGAAAATCTTGGCGTGGGTGAAGAAAATCCTGTGAAGAATTTGAGCAGTGAAAATGCCGAAGACATGTTCTTATAACTGGCAAAATTCAGGTATTTTGAGCTATCCTATTTTTTTTTCGTTTCAACTTGACAGCCTAGATTACAAAGATTACTACTATTGTTTGGTTGATTTGATTTGATTTGATTGTAAAAGTTCAGAACTGTTGAAGTACAGGAAAGTTTTTTACACTGATATACGTACCGCATAAAAAAAACCGTGCAAAATATCGTGTTAATTTCCGAAAACCGTGTAAAAACCGTGCTAATTTAATGCACTGCGGAAAACCGTGTAAAAAAAGATCATTCAAATTCTGCAGCTCTGAAACTTAAAACAATAAGACATGTAACTTGACACTTAAAGGGTGATACGGTCAAAATTTGATCAAGGGAAAACGCGTGTAAATCGGTGAAATCGTTAATTTAAAAAAAAAACAAATTAAATTTCTTTTTCAAGTTTAATTAGTATAAAATTCAGGAAAAATATTCAGTTAGACTTCCGCTTTTCCAAATCCGAATAACCGGGCCTTAAGCTTAACCCCTGCCATCAGATTTTGTACAGCCACCTTGTCCACCTTCTTCGCCGCAGAAAGCCAGTTTGCCTTGAACTGCTTCTAGTCCTAGGAAGATTTTTTGATCTTCTTTAGGTTCCGCTTGACAATAGCCCAGTATTTCTCAATTGGGCGTAGCTCTGGCGTTCTTGTCCTTGGGAACCACCTACACGTTGTTGGCGGCGTACCACTCCATGGCTTTTTTTACCGTAATGGCAAGATGCCAAATCCGGCCAAAACAGTACGGAACAACCGTGTTTCTTCAGAAAAGGCAGCAGACGTTTATTCAAACTCTCTTTCACGTAAATTTCTTGGTTGACAGTCCCGGAAGCTATGAAAATGCTGCTTTTCAAGCCACAGGTACAGATGGCTTGCCAAACCAGATATTTATTCGCGAACTTTGACAGTTTAATATACTTGAAAATATCTGCTACGTTTCCCCTTCCTTTTGCCGTATAAAACTCCTGTCCCGGAAGCTGCTTGTAGTCAGCTTTGACGTAGGTTTTGTCGTCCATTACCATGCAGTCAAACTTCGTCAGCATCGTCGTGTACAGCCTCCGGGATCGCGCTTTGGCCGTCGTATTTTGTTTATTATCGCGATTTGGAGTCACTACCTTCTTGTAAGTCGATAGTCCGGCTCGTTTTTTGGCTCGATGCACGGTTGTAAACGATACACCCAGCTTATTTGCGGCATCTCGGAGAGAGGTTAGGGTTTCGCTTGAAACTACCGGAACTCTCTTTGTCGTCTCAGCGGCTTCCGGTTTTCGATTTCCCCCCGATCCAGATTTCCTGGCTGTCGACAAACGTTCCCCAAACACTTTAATTACATTTTAAACGGTTGAATTGGAAACTTTCAGCGATTTTGCCAGCTTTGCGTGCAAGTAGCTCGGATTTTCGCGATGCGCGAGCATAATTTTGATACGCTGCTCTTCTTCCTTGAACGGCATTTTGACAACTGAACAGTGAATTCCAAAATCCAGATAGAAGCAGCTTTCTTCACACACACCTTCTAATTGAGGGGTGTTCAGGTTTTTTAAATGCAAAATTGGAAGAAATACGTCAAGTTGGTATTAACCAAATTTTGACCGAATCACCCATTAATATCTGAGACCTGAGACTTGAGACCTGAGATCTGAGGCCTGCGAACTGGTACCTCAGACTTGAGACCTGACAATTGAGTCATGGGCACTGAGGATTGATACCTAAGACCTGAGACGTGGGACTTGAGACCTGAAATCTAAGGTATCAGGTCTAGTGTCTCAGGTCTGATGTTGCATATCTCAGGTCTTAGGTCTCATGTTCCATATCTCATGTCTCTGGTTCCATGTCGCACGTCTTATGTTTTATGTCTCCAAGTCCCAGGACTCAGGTCTCATATCTTAGGTCTCAGGTTTCAGGTCTCATGTCTCAGGTCTCGTGTTTCATATCTCAGGTCTCATGTCTCGCGTCTTAGGTCTCATGTCCCATGCCCAAGGTCTCATATCCCACGTCTTAGGACTCATGTCTCAATTCACAGGTTTTGTGTCTCACGTCTCAGGTCTCCTGTCCGGTGTCAGGTTTCAGGTAAAAGGTTTCAGGTCTCAGGTCTCAAGTTTCAGGTCTTAGGTCTTGTCTCAGGTCTCAGGTCTCAGGTCTCAGGTCTCAGGTCTCAAGTCTCAGGTTTCAGGTCTCAGGTCTCAGGTCTCAGGTCTCAGGTCTCAGGTCTCAGGTCTCAGGTCTCAGGTCTCAGGTCTCAGGTCTCAGGTCTCTGGTCTCAGGTTTCAAGTCTCAGGTCTCAGGTCCCACGTTCTTAGTCTCAGAGCTAAGGTTTTCCCAACTTCAAAAATTTCTAAGTGTTTCCCGTTCAAAAGTACTATTTTCTGTCAAAAACCGTGTTAATTCGCGTAATCCGTGTAAAAAAACCGTGTTAATTCCCAAAAGCCGTGTAAAAAGTGTTCATTTTTAATAATGTCTTTCCAATGGAATTTTTGATGAATCGTAGTAGGCTATCGGACATATTTTGGACCACCTTGCAACTGTTTTACAATATTTCTTCATATTTCATGTTAATTAGAAGAAATTTTTACTATAATTGGCACAAATCCAAAGCCCATCATTATTTTTACTTACTTTTGGAGCAGAATGTTTCAAAACATGATTATATTACAATCCATATTATTAGCAACGATTTGACAAGAATTTCACCAAAGCAACAGCTTCGAGAAACTTAAAAACACGAGAAAACTGGAATAGGACCTATTTTGTTTTAATTTTGTAACTTCATAAAACAAAATTGACAGGAAGGTCTTAGACTAACAACCATTCAGGATTGATTTTCAGAGTAAAAATGATCCTCAGTTAGGTTGAAGAAATGAAACTTCGTCCAAAGGCGGGGTTGAAAAAAAAAACGACAACAAATCGACAAGTCAGATCTAATTTTTAGTTTTATATAAATTGAAATATCTCAGTTATTTGTGGAACAATTTTAATAAAAACTTATTCTTGTATTTTTCAAAATTTAGGGGAAAAAGTATTGAAGTGTGTAGAAACTACAACCGAAAAAGTATTGAAAATGTAGTTCTTAGGCCCTAGATTTTTTGCAATTTTTTGGATAAAAAGTTTTCTAATTTATCTCAACGTTAAAGATTCGATCGTAATCCAAAAGTGGTTTGTAAACTTCTATGAATTTTTCAGCAACAAAAACTGGATTTAAGAGGGTTTAAAGGATTGTTTATTCTTGCTCAATTTTAAGTTGCTTGAATCTATGTATTTCAAGTTGCTTGATTGAATTCTCATAATTCATACTAAATCATTTTAAACCTAAACCAAATCCACTTATGTTTAGAAAGTCAAGCGAAATCAATTGATGTTGCAGAGCTGATGATAAAGACTTTTTTAACTTATTATTGAATCGCCTGAAGGTGAACGGTGTTGCGTTTTAAAATTTGATCCTGAAGTTAAGCTAACTCTTGAATTCATATGACGCCTTCAGAGTAAAAGGGGTGTACATTAAAAAGCATTTCAAAGTTTCTGTTTAGTCCGTTTTCAGTACATTTTTTCAGAAAGTTTGAATTTTCGATGGATCAAAAAAGTATGAAATTAAAATCTTAAATTTAAAATATCCATCAAATAAAGCTCAAGATGTGGAAAAAGTTTGACATTATTAACTCAAAACTGGTGGTTTATTTCAGTGGTCCGAATATCACTCATTTTCAATGAATGTTCCTGATTGCACTTCGCAACTGAACGAATAGCGATCGGGTTTTGTTATTGATTGCTACTGGACCTATCCGATCATCGTTCGTTCTATTCATCGCTAACATATAGATCACCTCGCACGATGCTTGCTGTCAAAACAGTGCAGCACTATCATCCAATTGGAATCTCACCAAAGAGCGATGCATATGGCGAATCATGTTCGTCTAGGATCAGGAGTGAATGGTTCAGGAAGTGAGTGAGTGATACATTCAACCGATCATTAGCAAATGTTGTTTGTTTTTAAACATAGCCAATTAATAAATTTATTTGAATTTACAGCGTTTTTTACACCAGTAAGAATAAAATCAAATTGTAGTTGTCTTTGTGAGGGAAAGATGTTCACTTCCGCCGTGTTTTCGATTTCAAAAAAACCAGGCGGATACTGAGTGAGTGACATTCAGAATGGATCAGTTTGTATCTCCCTCATCTCTGATATGCGATGTTTGCAAAATCGATGATTCTGAATGATGCGACTCGGTTTGCATAGCTGAGTGGAGCGCTGATCGAGATTGCATACCAGTCGGGCGAAGCAGTTGCGAGAGGCGCTTTCCTATTATACAGTCAGAATGTTTCAAATAAGAAACGTATCCTGAGTGTTTATTTTGATTGATTTTCTGACCATTGGTTTATTTCATAAATTTCCTGTTTTTACCGCCTCTATTTTTATGAGAAGCATTCCATTCGAAGTTTTTTGAAGTTTTACAGCCGAGTCACTCACAGGGCATAATATTAAAAAAAAAAAAGAAACTTAAATTAAAAATAGCCGTTCGCTCTAAGTCGTTTCAAATAACTGTTGCAAAGGTTTGTGGGATAGTTTCAAATTTCTCATTTATTGTCCAAACATAAATATCTACGATTGTGCCAGACATTTGTCTTCACAAAAGCCACACAAAGATGACTTTTTCTCTGATGATGATACCAACCTGAGGCCCCGAAACGTTGGATGAAATAAATTATATATTATTTATCAATTACATGGTATTCCGTCTTCCGACATAACCTGATGAACAATATTCCTCCAATTCACTCGGTCCATGGCAACAGTTCTCCAACTTGGATGAAATAAAATAAATTCTTTATTTAACCCTTCGGCTAACTCAGAAGCCATTACATATGTTCGAATTAAGTAACATAGACAGTTTTTTGCATCACTCTTGTTTTGTCTTCTATCTTCGTTTATCGTTTATATGTACGCTTGGTATTTCTGAGTCATGGTTTGAGTTGTAGATCTTTTCTATTCCGATGCAAGTCCTACTTCTGATAAAGGAAACATGTGAGTAACGTCAACCACTGCTAGCATTGACTAGAAACGGATCGTTACTTTTAAACTGAAGTTTTTTGCAGTAGTTTTTTGTGGTATTGAGCACGTGCTCTACGAATTGTATGCATTAATTCATTCGGTACAACATTTCTCTCGTTAACATGTTTTTCGCTGTGTTAACTTCAAGTTCATTATCACATCAGTTGATGTTCAAGGATTACTATACATGTGGCTTTGACCCTGAGCATTGTTATCAAGAATGTACTAGGTACCTACTAGTATTTTTTTTACAAACAATACCGGCTAGAAAACAAACAACTAACGCCTTGCTACATGATTGTCTCGAATGATGTTGAGTCTTTTTCAGTTGTAGGCTCATTCCATAGATTAGCTACCTAGATTAGATTAGCTGCGATGTTGATCAAGATTTATTAAGTATTTCATGAAAATTTTAACACTAATTTTATTCAAAGTGCGTTCAGCAAAATCTAACATTTAGTTATTGAAAAATGAGGCCTCATTGGAATACGAAAGTCGACTGGCGTGCAACAGGCATTTTTGCTCGTGTGCATAGTACCTTAGCATAATTTACGTATACGTATAGAGTAAGTTACATTCCGCTGGGAGTAAAATCCGTCCAACATAGAACCGACAACAAACAACGGGTTGCGCAATTGTGTAAAACCTTCGCTAAGAGAAAGTTCCCAGTAGTGTTGCTTCCTCCTAACACTACTGTTTGGTTTGTCTATCGATGTGGTCGACACATCGAAAGAACAAAATTCACTAGCTTGGTTCAATCAATACCTACAGATATGTCAGGCTCATAACAACGAACCGTTTGATAACAACAAAACGATTTTTTTTTCAACAGGCCAAAAGTTTATCACCGTCATCCAGGAGGGTTCGTTCGACTCGAAAACAACTTATTCTTATCGAAGTGGAACACGCGCACAGTCAAGAAACATTAACTTTACGGCGAGGTTAGTTCGGTGTTGCCCTTTATCATTTCAATGGATCGCTTCAAATCGAGTTGAAAGGTTCAGTTTTGAGCTTTGATTTCAAATATTATTTTGAATTTTTTTTTCTAAAACATAACATAATTTTAAACCTGATGGTCTTCTAGCTTAGAATTAAGATTATGAAATTTGATTTTGCATCTAAAAATTCCGATTTCAAAATCAAAATATTGATAAAAATTCCCATGATTGATTGAAAATGGAATTTTAATTTCAAATAATCTTATAACAATTTCTATACTCTTTCCTTACGACTATTATTTAAAACCCTATGGACATTCCTAAGTTTTGATGATATTCAAACTGGCTGTCCAATAATCCTTCTGATAATCCTCTAAAAGAATAAAGGCGTTAAACACTCTCAAGTTTCTATTAAAAATCAAAAGGCTGTCATAAAATGTAAACATAATCTTCGTGATAGAAAAAAACTTTACGTTCACTCGTTAACTTTTATAATATAGAAATTGGCAGTCAAAAATCTTTTAAACATTCTCGAAACTTAATCTGAGCGAAGCAATACGGTTTACTAAAAAAGGAATTCATAATACTTTATTAGGTCAACTTTAGTCCTTTATCAGTGACTATAAATTTCTGGTAACCCTTAGACAAATTTTTGAAAATGATTAAAATTTGAATGTTGTTCAATTCATCTGAATATCTCATCACTAAGAAGCTTACAATTTTCCCGCTAGAAAAATATTTCAGAACATTGCGATATTAGCTTCAGCCAATCTGACAGTGTTGCTAGATAATTTTTATGAAGAAAAGACTGTCCTGTTTGCGACGTTATAACTTTTTTCTCTCTACCCCTACCGATTTGCAGTCTTGTTTATTGTTTATTATTTTTGAAAAATTGAATCATCTGACATAGATGTTTTAATAATCATCTTAATACTAAGTTTAAAGAAATCGTACATTTAGTCCTTATTGATTGTTTCTCATTTGATCACGAAGGTTACATTCAATCAGGCGTTTTAAGGTTACAGTTGAAACGTTAAAATCAAACAGAGTGTAGAAGCGTAAGAAGCTTATTTTTGCGGATCGTAAGGGGTCGTTGTTGCCATAGCGCGTACTTCTTGTTTCCAATGAAAGCCAGACACGATGTTGTTTCCAATGAAAGCCTGGTGCATATATATGGCAACGAGATAATATCCAGGAACAGTCGATTTCATTGCGAAGAAACTTTGCCACGAACAGTGATTGACCGATGGTATGACGATTTGACAGCGTCTAAAGTCCAAGCAGGGCACAACGTTGTGCATATGGCGGCAGGTTCACAGGATTCTTCCAAGGCAGCTCACGAAGAGCATAACGGACGAATTTACGTTGAATCGTTTCAAAACGCGCTACCCATACAGCTTCATAAGGCCACCACACCAGCTTGCAGATTCATAAATTGAACGCCCCAGACAGCAATACAGAGCTCGTAAGCAGACAGGATCTGCAAATTCTTTACTAAAACGTATGATAAATCGCAGCATTCGGTTGGCCTTTTCAAGTGTGACATAGTAATGACGCTTAGAGGTCAGGTGACTATCCAAAACAATCCTTTATTTGATGTACACGTTGTAAAACTTCGCCTTCGACTATAACATAAGTCGTACATGAAAGGATTTTTCATCCGTCCGAATGTTATGATACAGCACTTAGAAATACTCGAAACTAGTAGGACCAATTTACTACTGTATCGGGAAATTGCTGTAATATATGACAATCAGATAAACTGTTTATGACCAGAAAAAAATTCACATCGTCTGCGTACAGGAGTACTCCTACAAGCAGCAAGTTTGTGTCGTTGCAGAACAGTGTGAACAACAGCGGGCCCAAGTTACTACCTTGTGGTACTCCTGAAGTTGGGATGAAATCTACAGATTCAGATGTTCCAATTTTAACAGCTAGACGACGATTAGTTAGGTAGCTTCTGATCCATGCACATAGGCTTTCGGATAATCCCAAACGTTGCAACTTTTGAAGCAGAATTACGTGATTAACTGAATCAAATCCAGCAGTAATGTCCGTGTAGATGGCGTCAACTTACTTGCCACCATCCATATTGGATATACAGAATTATGTGAACACTGCCAAGTTTGACGATACCGAGCGTTTCGGAAAAAAATCCGTGCTGATTGTCTGAGATCGAATTACGACAAGCTGAAAACATGACATCGTTGTCAATTCTCTCTAAGACCTTCGAGCAGGCAGCTAGCGATGTGACACCTAGGTAATTACGCACCTCTTGCTTATCACCTTTTTTTCTGAAAATTGGGCTCATAAAAGATTTTTTCCACATAGCAGGAAATTGTCATCCATAATTGCGCAGAATGTGTTTACAGTTACATCTACACTAGTGCATCTTTGAAGAATCGTCCAGTCAATTTCAGATAACACTTGATTCATCACATCAAAATCAGCACGATGGAAGTCGCGAGCAGATGCGTCGAAAGCCTCAACAAAAGCAACTGTCTTGGGAATAAAATATCGAACTCAAGCGGAGGATGGTAAACATATATTGGTACAACGGCGTCCCTGGCTTCGAAAATGGAGCTAATGAAGATTGAGTCGTCCGTGAATACCAAATTCAGCGTTCTATTTTCAAGGTTTCTTATGCCATTTCGTTGATGCATTCTATTCAAAACAGTTCCATCTAAAAATGAGGCGCTAGCCATACTAAGTACTGTGGTAGAATCTACAACCAAATTAGAATCGCAAACTTAACGCAGCTTATAAAAAAGTAAGCACGCGTTGTTACCAGGGCTATCTTATCCGGATTCAGCGTGGTTTTAAAACTAGACCCAAATCGTTTTGGCAGTACATTAAGGACCAACGGAAAGAATCGGGCTTACCGTCCTACATGTTTTTGGAAGACAAGTCGGCGACCTCAGACCTTGATATTTGTAACCTCTTCGCTGACAAATTCCGTAGTACTTTTGATTCTGGTTCAATATCCACGGAGCAGTTGACTATGGCGGCTAGTAACGTCCCACGTCAGAGCACTTCCTTTCATCACATCGTAATCGATGACGATACCATCCTGAAGGCGACTGCTAAGCTGAAATCCAGTGTTTCTGCAGGTCCGGATGGTATTCCAGCGACTTTTCTAAAACGCTATATATCACATATGCTGACTCCTATAAAACGAATCTTCCAATCATCGCTCACGGAATCCACGTTCCCTTCCATTTGGAAAGAGGCTTACATGTTTCCGGTCTACAAAAAAGGTGACAGGAGGAACGTTAACAATTATCGCGGTATTTCTGCCCTATGTGCGATCGCCAAACTGTTTGAGCTGGTTGTACTTGATCCATTGTTCTCGTATTGCAATTTTTATTTCTCTAACGAACAACATGGATTCATGCCCAAACGCTCTACGACAACAAACCTGTTGACGTTCACATCTTCCGTGCAAGACAGTTTTGCCATGGGATCTCAAACCGACGTAATCTACACCGACCTGACCGCAGCTTTCGACAAGGTAAACCACAAAATAGCCATAGCCAAACTAGATCGTATCGGTATCTGCGGCTCTTTACTGGAATGGTTCCATAGCTACCTGGTAGGACGGAAACTTATTGTACGATCAGGTGAATCATTTTCCGATCAATTCCGTGCCTCTTCTGGAGTACCTCAAGGGAGCCACCTAGGACCCATCATATTCCTGATCTACTTCAACGACGTGCTGTTGCTTCTCGATGGACCAAAACTGGCGTATGCCGACGACTTGAAATTGTTTCAATCCATCAACAGCCCCGAAGATGTCAACGTATTACAGAGCCAGTTTAACATCTTCGCCGCCTGGTGTGATGTCAATTGCCTTCCCTTGAATCGCAACAAATGTACGGTAATTTCGTTTTCACGCAAGCGGCTACCGCTATCGGCTGATTATTTTCTTGGACATGAGGCAATTGCACGAGTTGAGCATATGAAAGACCTTGGTGTGATCCTGGACGAACGGCTGGATTTCAAGATCCACACAAACTACATCGTCGACAAAGCTTCCAGATGCCTGGGTCTTTTATTCCGCATGACAAAAGACTTTAAGGATATTTATTGCCTCAAGAGTCTTTACTGCAGCTTGGTTCGATCGTCCCTCGAATATGCCTCGGCTGTATGGTGCCCCTACTACCAAAATGGCTCGGAGCGTATCGAGGCCATCCAGAGGCGTTTTTTGCGCTTCGCTCTCCGGAACCTGAACTGGCAAGACCCGTTCCGACTCCCCAGCTACGAAAGCCGCTGCCGCCTTATCGACATCGACACGCTGCAGGCCCGCCGGACCGCAACACGGGCCTCTATTGTTGCCGATCTGCTTTCGTCTAGAATCGACTGCCCTGCACTGCTAGAAGCACTCCAACTCAGCGTGCGATCCCGTGGCTTGAGGAATCGTAATCTTCAGCTCTTTGCTCCTCTCCGACAGAATAACTACGGAGCTAATACAGCGCTAATTGGTGCAATAAGGACGTTTAACCGCTTCTCCGACCATTTTGATTTTGACGTTTCGAGGGAATTATTCCGAAGAAGAATCCTTAGTGCTTTAAGTATAGTATAGGGTAAATTCCGTGTAATTGTAGTTTGTCTTTAACTTTTAACCTATCATTTGGATCAATATGTGATCTGTTGATGAAAATAAACAAATAACAAATATTGCTTTGAGTACGAACTCACATTAATTGCGGTTGGTTAAAATCGCCAAGAAAAATGATACCACTTGAGGGATGTTGCAACCTAGCTTCCGATAACGCATCAACATGCATATCTATCACTGAGCTATCCTGACTTTTTCCGGTGGAATGTATGCTAATCCTATCAAAAGGGAACTTTGTGCATAGGACACTTTTACCCAAAAGTTTTCGATGATATCAGTATTATCATTCGTTACGATGGATTAGTTTAACTTACATGGTACAGCTATAAGTACTCCCCCATCCCGACTACGACTACTATTAGATCTGTTTCTATCGCAACGAAAATGCCAAAATGACATCCTCCAAAAAAAATGAAATCCTTCGAATGCGTTTTTCTTTACAAAACTTTAAATCAAAACCCGGGAACCTTAACCCTGATCCGCTCTTTAATGTCAATATGACACTATTGGAAGTTTAGTAGTATCATTAATTTCATTAATTTTGCATCATTATTTGTTTCATGGATGCACCCTGAAAGCCCAAGAAAATAAATCCTCACTAAGACCTTGAGTTTCAATTTTACACTCCTCGCTATTAGGATATATTGACAGTTTTACACGAACACCACCTTAGCAGGAGGCCTCAGCCCTAACCTCAAACCATGGGAGAACAGAATCAATTTTTGAGAAGGGCGCACGATAAACGCGATTTTGCGGTACTAATATCGACAAATTCGCCCTGTGGAAAAGCGACACACAGATGCTCGTGTTTTAATTTTTTTGGGTGGTAAGGGCTGCCAAGTGCATTGATATTTGAAAAATGATTATATTTTAAATTGAATTTTTATTGAAAAACGTTTTCATGAGTACTGAGAATTTGCAACTTTCCCCTAGATTTCTATTAGAATATGAAATTAAACGTAACATTTATCTGAACTGAATAACAACTGTCTGTATCGCACACTTAAACGATGTAGCGAATTATGTGAAAATGTTATAAATAATCAGAGCATGCAGGCTATTATTTTCATAGTCAACATCAACGTGGCTTTTATTAATTTACTTTTTTTTTGTAACAGTGAATGATTTTGCATTCGTTTAGAAGTTGGAAACAACTCTTTTTACTTTACCGAGCAATACATGAAAATATATTTCAGATGTTTTAAATTCACCTTGAAAATTCATTAGCGGAAGATGGCTTATCTTCATCAATTTTATTAGAGACGCCCCGTAATGATTTCAAACGATTAGCTGTTGATTGTTAAAAAATTTAATCAATTCAGAAATATATAATATATAATTAGTTTAAAAAAAAATACTGATTTTAGTAACGCGCCTAGCATCACTGGTGAGGCCGTCAGCTCATCAAAGTTTGAGGTTGTGGCTGAGGCCAATACTGGCGCCCGTATATACCCTTATACCTTTCTATAGCTCTCTTGTTTCTAAACCGATTTTTACAAAATTTATAGTTTTGGAAACCATGTAGTGTAACTCAAATATGTTTCTCAGACAAACTTACAAAACTTCAGTTTTCCGTTATTCAAAGTCTAAAAAAAATTCCGAAAAGCATGCTGCGAAAAAAAACTGTAATCAGCTACAGAATGCTTAAAAAAATTTCACTAAGTGTCCAAGAAAGCTGAAGTTAGGAGCTATACTTTGCACATAAGGGTAATTTTTTTTGGAAATTTTTCAAGACCATGGTCGAAAAAAATATAACTAGAATTGGTATGGAATTGGCTTTCTGGTGAATATATTTTTTTGAGGAAATATTGCGTTTATATAGATACCTACTCAAAATCCAGTGCAAAGTTGAACTTGAGTGCAAGGAAATCTAGGGAATTGCGAATTGACAAAAAGTTCGAAAAACAGCTATACTTTTGCAAATCCTTCAAAAATACTGTGTTTCGTATTTTGACAATCTAAAAATGCAAAATTGTGCCAAATTACGTCAACTTTTCAATCCTCTCTTCAAAATTTATCTGGTGTGACTCAAACAATTTTGACGGCTCATTGATCGAAAAGTACGGTAGTATTTTCTTTCAATCGTGTAAATTTTTCTCATCAAAATTGAACCGGTCTAGTGACAGTTCCTGTGTGTCAAAGCCGGTTTCAAATTCGCAACAGTGCTGCAGAGTCAACCAGCTAGAGACAAAAGAATGCAATTTTGCTCGATGAACGAACAACTATTAACTGCAGCAGCACAGACAGACACCTTCACTTGAACCACTCAAAGCACAGCGTCACTCCGTATTATAAAGACGATTGAACTCTGATAGATCCGCGATTTGCCAGGTTCGAAATGAGGTTTTTGTTCAATGTTCTCTTCGCTTCAATCACTGCATCGACTGTGTAACCAAGTGCCATGCAGTTAAAGAAAATAGTGCCTAGTAGGAGCAGAGCTGCAATCTGTACGTACAAATGTATGTACAATCAATTGCTGCTAAGGGACGAGAGAATCCAGTTTAGACGACTTTAGCGTCTGACTTATTTATTTAGTTGGCATTTAATTGCAGTTTTATTGATGTGCTGCGCACAGATTTCCTGTTTCAATCGGCGGAAAAGATCTCAAGTGTATGGTGTAAGTTCTGCAAATTTACTTACAGCTTTGTAAATAACACCGTGTTAAAATTTTAAACCTTCAAGTAGGGAAACTTTGTTTGAACTAGTTCATCTACCTAGTTGAGCTTGCGGGGTAGGAGAACAATAGAAAGCATTCTAAAATTGTTGGTAAAACATGTAACAACTTGTTGGGAGCAAACCCGAGTTGGGGTTGTTTGTCTGTGAAACTTATCTTTGGAAACATTACCACATTCAGTCACATGATAGCGGCTATGCTGTTGATGTAAATATGTTTCGATGTGAAAACTATTTATTCTGCAAATATATTTACACTAGGTATATACGTTCTATCACTGAATTTGAAAAACTCCCTTTTATTATGAAATTTTCTAAGTTGAATCCGAAATTGAAACATAAGTTATTTTGAATCTTATTTATCAATATGGCCATCAATCTATTTGAGAAAATTCTACACTTCTTATTTACACAAAGACAAAAGCAATAATATTTGTCGTGCGCCTGTATATGTAGTTTTAGTATATAGCCGTTCTCTTATCACAAAAGTTGTGTTGATATCTAAACAGAACTTGTATCAATGTTGTATATTGTAAGTGTTTCTACACTTAATTTGAGGTCCTTGGAGCCAAAGGGGTATAAGTGCAAAAAAGCTTTTTTCGCGAATACACGCTTTTAAATTGCTTTGTATGGAATTTTTCCATACATTTTTTTTAATTTGTATTTTTCATTCGAATCTTAAAGTATGTATGTAAATAAAATTCTATAAATACGGAAAAATCATCAAATGTAGTTTGAAATTTGAAGAACTGTTTGGCATCATTATCCAAAGTCGACCTTATACTTATACGATACCCCTAGAGCTACTCTGAGAGCCGCATTTGTCCCAGTATGTATTCATCTTCTTCTTTTTCTTCTTATTTTTCTCTTTCGAAGCGAATATAAAATGTATACTCAGTTCGTTCAAATTTTTCAGTAATAGTGAAGATGAAATTTCGGAATATCAATGATCAATCAACTCTGTTAAATCAAAACGATTATTCATTTATTTACGAATTCGAAAAAAGGCTTTATATTTTATTAAATTTATTGATGGGTTAAAATCAATGTTCTTACTCCGCTTTTTCACAAAATTTTGGATGATGTTCTCTGAAAATAATAAAACAAAAATTAAATATGTTTCGATGCCTTTTCTTTTTCATGGTACCTATATCCTTGCTTTCATTCGCACTGGACATGAAAATTCCCAAAATAAACTTTCATCGGAAAGCATTTCCGGAGCCTGTATTGAAGGAAGCAGAAAGAAAAGTAAAAATTAAATTGAAATATTTTGGTTATTTAAAATTCATCACAACTTACATCCACTAACATCTGATGAAGATTTCCCACCATAGCAAGTTTATTCATAATTGCTCTGTGGAACTGCTGTGCCGATTCCTATTTTGATCCTTCATTCGGACGAATAGTTACTCTACGACGTGTTACTCGATTCACAGGATATTTTACTCGGGCTCTGTAAGTATATAATTGTAATGAAACTTTTAAATCACACTTATTCTACACCTTACCAGCTCAAACACTACTCTGTTACGTTTCTATGATAAAAACAATCTTTCAAAACATAGCTGACATTTGCTACCTGTACATTCATTTAAATTTAAAGTTACCAGTCAAATGAAGTTGACAATTGAGTGACGGTTCAAGTGAATTTTAAGTGAGCATGTATTGAAGTTGAAGTGGGTGGTGAAGTAAGTTCACATTCATAGGAATTTCAAGTGTCAGTCACTTAAAATTCATGTGATGAGTTAGTGAACATTGATTCGGTCACTTAGAACTTAAGTGAGGGGTAAGTGAAAAATACCTGAGCCACTTGAAATGAAGAAATTCACCGAATTTCCACTTTTAAGTGAAACATTTTACATTAAGTGTATTTTAAGTGTGATTTTGAGTTCAGTGTAGCTCCTATTATGGTCCAGTCACTGGGACTATATGACCAGGGCACTAGTTTATACTCCGTAGAGATTATAATAATTTTTATAGTCCATGAAGATAGTTTGCATTCTTTTATACTCAGTAGAGTTTACAATTTCCGTTACATTGGTACATTTTGTTATATAAGTGTTCATTTTACGTCCGAAGACTTACTAAATTTCCTCAACCTGGATTTAGGGTGGTGGGATTCGATCGCTGGACCTCTGGCTTATAAGCCAAATACGTTCGCCATTAAGTTAAACGACCACACATGTCTCAGTATGGATTTTTAATAACTATTTATGAAAAATTTTTCAAACAATAATGCCGAATGAATGCAGACCTTTTACGCATTACACTAAAGTCTTTTAAAACCTTAATCCATTCTTGAGTGTCAATATGACAATTTTGGAAGTTTGATGGCTTGTAGTTTTATTCGGGTGCATCCAAATTTTAAAAAATCGGGGACCCCCAACGATATCTTGAATTTTGCATCATTACTTTTTTTAAGGGCGCACCCTGAAAGCCCAAGGAAAAAACTTCCTAATCAGACCTTGAGTGTCAATTTTACGCTCCCCTCTTAAAATCCCTTGTTTCTCAATGATTTATTTATTTGCTAATGTAATTACACCACTAGAATCGATATAAAATTATCTTTCCGATGAGTGTAAATTAAGTCTTCAAAAATCTGAGAAATTGAAAATAGACAATAGTTTGAAAACAGCTTTCTTTAAAAATTCGTCAAAAATTCTGTGTTTCCTATTTTGAAAATCTAAAAATGCTTAAATGTGCCAAATTACGTCAACTTTTCAATATTTTTTTTTCAATATTCATCTGGTGTGATTTAATCAATTTAACGATTCATTGATTGAAAAGAAGGGGTTTTACACCCCTTTTTTACAGTTTTAGTGATCATGATCTTAAAAAATTATCCTTATGTGCACCGTATAGTTTTACCATCAGCTTTCTTGGACACTAAGTGATTTTTTTTAACATTCCGTAGCTGATCTACAGTCTTTTTTCCGAAGCATGTTTTTTCAGAATATTTTTTCTTAGACTTTGAATAACGAAAATCTGTAGTGTTGTAGGTGATTATTGTCACATTTGAGTTACATTACGAGTTTTCCAAAGAAAAGTTTTTGCATAAATCAGTTGGGAAACAAAAGAGATATATTGGTTTTAGTCAGGAGTGTCGAATTAACATTCCAGGTACTGTAACGGGTAACAATTCCAGGGACGAATGAGAGTTAACACGGGTTTTTGTCAATAGTCCATTTTTTTCAACTGTTTTCTTTTCTTTTTTCATCGCAGTATTCATACAGATGAACAGTTTAGGTGTTTGCTATCGTATTAATCATTGGAATTTATAAATTTCCGCCATCAAAACTGATTTTTAGCAATGTAGAACAGGCTTGCCGTTTACACTTTTCAAAAATGGTCGGGTAATACGGACACTGCGTTGAGAAGGTACATTTTCTGGAAAAGTTGCTGTAAAAGTAGGGGAGAATGAGCATACTTGATCCCTGGGGATACTTGATTCCTTAGCTATCTCTCGAAACTGGAATGTCTTACAAAGATCAAATGTTCTAGAAAAATGTGCCAAAATGCAAAAAATAACAATGCTTGTAGTTTAAAATTTTTTAACAAAATAACTGTTTGAGTAATTGAACTTTGTTTGAAAAATTTCACAAAATGTAACTTGAAAATCTTTTTTCATCACTTTAAAATGTTACTTACATGGCATCGATTCAGTCTCGTGATTCGGTGGTGAGCAGACGCGTTTCAAATAAGCAGAGGATAATTTCAAGTGATAGTTTAAAAGCGATAGATTCGAGCGGTACATCGGGTGGTGGTGACTGACTATAAACTATGAATTCGGAGCTTATGAAAACGGGAGTAAGTTGGGCAGTGAAAAGCTGGAAAAGTCAGTCCAAATCCTCAGCTTGAGCCCAAGCAATCATTGTGAGAATAGGTTTTCCTAAAAAGTGTGAAAGGGGAAAAATTGAGGAAGGGAAAAGCAAATTTCTAAATTGGGTAAAATCAAAGGGTCAGAGGAAAAGAAATGGTAGAAGCCAAATGCAATTTTAAGGTGATAAAGTGAAAAAAGCGGTGATGTAATAGAAAGCGCTGAGAAAAATATAAGTTTTAGAAGTTAGAAAGGTGCGGGAGGTGGATTATAAGTGCCTAGCGCAGCCAAAAAAAGATTAAGAAGGCTGAAGCAACGCGGAATCGAAGTGTTTTCTCCTGCAGTGAATAGGGAGTTCTAAAATGGGTTGGAAAGAAGTAAGTGGAAGAGAGGAAGAGACTGAGAAAATGCAGTGGAAAGCCCGGCTTGCTTTGATTTTTTTTTAAATGTAGCGGGAATCGACCAAGAGAAAAGTGGTTTATGGTCGACCGGCCGAATCAGAAAGAAGTGGGCGAAAGAGAATGTGTGGAGGGAAAACCCAGCTTGCTTCGATCGAAGAAGTATAGTGAAAATCGGCCGAGAGAAGAATGGTGTGGGAAAACGGTGATTCGGGTGGGTGGGAATAGAGTGAGGAG